>NC_142938.1:36001398-36083898 GCF_046866305.1 Octopus bimaculoides
ACTGGACTTTTTTTTTAAAAACATTATCAGATATTTTCACACCAGTTGGTTGTAAGGTCTCATTCTTAATAGCTTTTGTCTCTTGGTTAGTACTAATTAAAAAGCTATCTATACATGTGGCAGATTCTGGGGAAGTGGCTGGTGAAGAAATTTGCACATGAAGAGGTGAGACAGTATCTAGCTGAGCTAAACCTGAAACAGAATTTGGTAATAATGGGAGAATAAAATTCCAGAGGGTATCATAAGCTTTTTCTTGGATAATTCTTGGATAGAGTTTGAGTAAATCAATAAATATTTTTAAAAAGATTTGCTTTTCTTCAATCCAGCCTAAAGCCTGCCAGTATGTAAAGGTATTAACTACATCATCAGCAAAGTGTTCCTCTGCTCTTGTAAGCATGCAAGCTGGTAGCTGTCGATGGCAGTGTTCCATGGGTCTCTAATGTGTGGAGACTTGTGTGTGCATAGGACTGGTCGTAGCATGAGAAAGGCAATGGCTAAAAATAGTCTTTTGAACTAACTGACATCATTCATATTGATATATGTGGACAATCTATTTCAATATCAACTTTCTCTTCTGACGTACAGTATAAATCTTCTTAATCCAATGATATACATTCAGCTACTAACATAATTATGGCATCATTATAAAAGCACAATGGATAATTCCAGGGCATTATCTCTGTATGTTATCTTTCAATAGAAGCAGCTTGTTGTCTAGACTACAGGTTTACTACCTCTAGTCCATTTTACTTGGTCTTCAACTGTTGCCATGGTTTCAGAAACCAACACTTTAGTAAGGTAATCAAATTATTTGCCATATTCAATCAAAGCATCCAGTGTATAAGAAAATGGGCAATTGTTGAAATTTTGTAGCTGAAGCCCTTTAAAGATATGAATTTTTATAAAAACACAATAAAGACACAAAAATAACTTTGATAGACAACAAGGTTATTATTATGAAAAAGAGTTAATCATTATAATTATTGTTACACATGATAGCTTAATGACTCAAGTCTACAATTTGTTTCAAATTCTGCTTATCATTGATGTAGGTATATTAATAAATGTAAATATAAAGCTAATATTGGACATCACAAAACCCTGCAGTAAGACTGACAAGTGAAACAAGATCTAGTAATGACATTTATGCTTTCAGCATCAGAAGTAATTGACTACTTAAAAGCATTATTAGTTTTATAACCTATTGAGGGGTGGTGGATTGGGAAAATTCCACTTTGATCAACTTTATCTATTATTCTTCCCAGGTTGATAAAATTAAGTACCAGTGAACTACTTTGATTAATATAATCAACAGGAAAGCCTTATACTTCTATCTGGCATCAATATATAATTCATTGGGAGGCAGAAGAAATGACTGCTTACTTCCTTTCAGAGATTGTCTTTTATCCCACTGAGATCAATAAAGTAATTATCAATCATGTATTGAGGTCAATATAGTCACTTATACTCTATCAACTACAATATTTGATCTTGGTACCAGTATGCCCTCTCCTCTATAACAAAACACTTGTTTCTGCTTCTCTGTCTTTGTCACACTAATCTTTCATCCTCTAGCATGAGTTCCCCTCAAATGCCCCTGCCCCTCTCAAAATTCATTGTCTTGCAAGTTACTTGATGACTTTGCCAGTGCTGATGCCACATAAAAAGCATCCAGTCCACACTGTAAGGTGGTTGGCATTTGGAAGGGCATCCAGCTGTAAAAATCATGCCAGAACTGACCTCGCCTGTGCTGGTGCAGCATAAAAAGCACTCATTCCACTCTGCAGAGTGGTTGGTGTTAAGAAGGGCATCTCTTTTCTTGTGTGTGTGTGTGTGTGTGTGTGTAAAATACATCTGTGTGTGTGTGTGTGTGTGTGCATGCGTGTGCGTTCGTTTTTCATGCGAAAACGACTGTGAGAATTACTTCCTTACATGGGTTGCATGAATAATTTGACTTTGGATATATAATAGGCTCTTCAGTTTATTTTTTTATTAAAAATACTTAATATTGCTTTCTCTATATGATTCACTTCTTTAAAAAGGTTTTTCAATGTCAACTTCTGATATCAACAACGAAATTTTCCATTTTCCTCTATTTCAATGATTTCATTTCAAGTTTTAATTCACTATTTGCAAACAATTATGATAAATTACTGAAATAGGCGTAGGAGTGGCTGTGTGGTAAGTAGCTTGCTTACCAACCACATGGTCCCGGGTTCAGTCCCACTGCGTGGCATCTTAGGCAAGTGTCTTCTACTATAGCCTCGGGCCGACCAAAGCCTTGTGAGTGGATTTGGTAGACGGAAACTGAAAGAAGCCTGTTGTATATATGTATATATATGCATGTGTGTATGTGTTTGTATGTCTGTGTTTGTCCCCCCAACATCGCTTGACAACCGATGCTGGTGTGTTTATGTCCCCGTAACTTAGCGGTTCGGCAAAAGAGACCGATAGAATACGTACTAGGCTTCCAAAGAATAAGTCCTGGGGTCGATTTGCTCGACCAAAGGCGGTGCTCCAGCATGGCCACAGTCAAAAGACTGAAACAAGTAAAAGAGTAAGTTCACAAATTTCGTTTGAATCTGCTCATTTTGTTAATTTCCATAAAAATCTTTTATTTATTTACTTTTTGTGCACCGTGTTCAGCTCTATGTAATTGTAGTCAGTCACACACACACACATGTGTGTTTTTGTATGTACGTTTGTATACATTTGTGTGTGTGTGTGTGTGAGAGAGAGAGAAAGAGAGGGAGAAGGAGTGTATTGTCATGTGGGATCCAGACAAAAGCCCCCTAGAACAATTGGCTGATAGGTGGAAACAAAAACCTCTGCATGGCAAATATGTGGCCTGTAGCAAACAAGCTGGTGTAGACCAAAAGTATACCCATTAGTGGCTAAGAAGCTCAGAGCTAAGGCAGAGAGCAAGGGCTTTATCTTAGCTGCTCAAGATCAGAGCTTATTGATCTGGAAAATCCATAAGCTGCTGACTTTCAATAAGACACACTACATAAAGGCAGATGCAGATCATCTTTACCTTCCTAGAGCCCAAGGAGATCGAGGCTTGATCCAATTTGAAATCTCTTACAAAATCACCCCAATTGGACTGGCCAAATATCTCGAAACATCTAACATTGATCTGGAACTACCAAACCAATGTGATAAAAAATGGAGTAGACCTAAAGTGCCAATACTGCAACAATGAAATTGAAACAGTAGACCACCTAATCTTTGGGTGTAAGATTTTAGCACCAGTAGAATATAAATCTAAACATGACAAAATTGGCCAATTATCTACTCTGGATAATATGCTGGTATTATTAAATCAAAACTGCAGACAAATGAATATAAGCACCATCTTGAAGCTGTAACTGAGGGAGAAAATGTTACAACTCTTTAGGACTTTCCAGTACATACAGACTGGACCACCAAAGTTAATAAACCAGATATTGTGAAAGACAAAAACAATAAAATCTGTTTATTGATTGACATGAGCATACCTTGTGATCATAATATCTCGGTAAAAGAATTTGATAAGCTCAGAAAATATAAAGATTTGCTGATTGAAATAAAAAAATATGGCATCCCAAGACAGTATTGTAATATCAGTGATTGTAAGAGCACTTGGAATGATCAAAAAGGGAACTGAAAATTATTTGAGGATGATCCCTGGTTTACCATCCATACAGGAAGTGCAAAAAATTGTCTTAACTGGTACATCACACATATTGAAAAGAGCAATATCACTATGAATTTTCTTTCTTTTATCCCCTTATTTTCTTTGTTTTCTTTTTTTCATTTTTTTCCTTCTTCCCTCTGTCTTTCTTCCCTTTTATTTTTCATTTCATATGACTTTGTAAATGGACAATCTGGTGTGTTTATTTTAATGACCTGCCAATGTATACAGTGAGCTTCTTTGCCCTAGATGTTGGGAAGATACTTGGCAAGAAATGGAAACAAAATTGAAAGAAGATAATGATAATAATAATAATAATAATAATAATAATCACCACGTCACACACATATGATTGTGATGCATGCGCCTAGTGTACATTTATCAGACGGGCAGTCATGGTGGGTATACTGGGCTTCATATATTTTACCCCAGTGTCACTTTAATGGCATGCACTGCTCTCTTACTCAACAACAATAACAATAATAATAATGGCAATAATGGTTTCAAATTTTGGTATAAAGTTAGCAATTTCAGGGAAAGGTTTAAGTCAATTACAATGATCCCAATATGCAACAGGTACTTATTTCATCAACCCCAAAAAGATGGAAAGCAAAATTGACCTTGGCAGAATTTAGACTGGGAATATAAAGATAGACAAAATACCACTAAGTATTTTATCTAGCATTCTAACGATTCTGTCAGCTCACCACCTTAATAATAATAATAATAATAATGATGATGATGATGATGACAATGACGGTGATGGTGGTGGGGACAGCAACGATGACAACGACATTAATGCTGATGACAACGATAACAACGACAACAACAACAACGATGATGATGATGGCAATGGTGATTTCTTTTATTAGCTACAGAGGCATTGATGAGGAGGGTATCACAAGGACAATCTACACTTTGTGTTGGATTTAAATAAGAGAATAAAGGAAAGAAAGGGAAAAGACAATGAAATGAAGTAAAAGTTTATATATAGTACACAAAGTGCTAATGATGCAATCCCGATATAGGAAACACTTCAACTAGGGCCAATCAAAGAACCCCAAGAGATCCAGGAATACCCAACCACAAAAAGCACAAGCCCTTGCCTAACACTTATTCTCCAATCTACAGACACATGCTTAGAGTAGGTTCATTCATCCCACCATTTTTTGATAGTCACCCACCTTTTCACAAGTTCACTGGGAGGTAGCACTTTCTTCCCCACCCTCACCTTCCTTTCCAAATCAATCCTTAAAAAGCCAATGAAATCTTGACAGGAGAGGCAGGTTTCTTTATTCAATCCTTTCAGCTTATCCACCTCACAACTTCTTTTGCCATAGTTGCTAGACAGAAGAACACTGCCTGCCTTGCCCTTTTAAAGGGCGCGGCAGCGGTGTCATCGAAAGATGTAGACACCTCAAAATATGCTCTTTTAAGCCAATCTACAGAAACGGTCTCCGTACGACCATTCATATCGATCGTAAAAACTTTAGGTGTGCAAGAAAGTACACGAAAAGGTCTTTTGTAAGGAGAAACAAGAGGTCCCTTAACAGAGTCATCCCGAACAAAAACATGCGACCAAGAGTCAATATCTGATGGGACATTAGTGGGTGGAGACTGGTCCTGGGAACCTATGGGCGGAAGATTAGAAAAATAGGTGCAAAGTCTGGTGGCATACAATGCCGAATCATGAAGCTGTGAAATGTCTGGCACCAACATCGTACCAGGCAATTCTAGTGTGGTACCATACAGCAGCTCTGTAGAGGAGAAACCCAGGTCTGCCTTGACAGCAGTATGACAGCCAAGAAGCACAATTGGCAGAAACTCAGTCCAAGACTGTAGATCTGGAGAGGCACATAGAACGGCCTTGAACTGTCTATGAAACCGTTTGACCATCCGGTAGGAAGCTGGATGGTAACTGGTCATACGAATGTGATGCACACCCAGGATTCGTGATAATTCACAAAATAAAGAAGCTTCAAACTGGCGTCTGCAATCAGTAGTTAATCTGGATGGAACTCTGAAGTGGAAAATCCAACTAGAAACAAAAGCTTGAGCAACAGATTCAGCAGAAATGTCTGCTATTGGAATGGCTTCTGGCCAAACGGGAGAAATGATCGACACAGGTCAAGATATAAGAGAACCCGTGACTCAGAGGCCATGGTCCAACCAGATCAATGTGGACATGATGAAAGCGGACCTCCAGAGGAGAAAACTGTCCAATTGGAGCATGAATGTGCCATTGGACCTTGGAATGCTGGCACTTGGGACAAGTGCGTGTTCAAGAAGTAATCATGTGACGCATATTTGGCCAGAAAAAACGAGCAGTGATAAGCTGCAGTGTAGCAGCAATGCCCGGATGTGACAAGGAGTGCAGGGCCTCAAACACTGAGCATTGGTGATTCTCAGGCATGAGTGGCCTGGGAGAACCAGTAGAGGTATCACAAAGAATAGTGCCTGCAGCTGATGGAAGCAGAAGATAGGCAAATTGGCAACAGGAGAACTTGGATGAAGTTAAATCTAACTTTGCCAAAGCTGGTTGGTCCTGCAAAATGGCAATCAAATCGATTGCAGCAGGAGATGAAAGAGAACAGACTGGAAGACGAGAAAGTGCGTCAGCAGGAACATTCTCTTTCCCAAGTATATGACGAATGTCACTAGTAAATTGTGAAATAAAATCCAAGTGACAGAAAGCACGAGGCGAGAGTTTGTCCGTCTTAGATGATAGGGCAAACGTAAGAGGCTTGTGATCAGTATAGATCACAAAATCTCAACCTTCAAGCTGATGCTGGAAATGACGAACTGACAGATAGATCGCTAAGAGCTCATGATCAAATGTGCTGTATCGCTGCTCAGCTGGTTGTAATTGGCAAGAAAAGAAAGCCAAAGGTTGAGTTCAGTCGTCTATTGTGTCCGTATTTATGTATATATAACAGAGAGAGAGATTTCCCTTAAGGCATACGCTACAGATAGCCCCCCACCAGTCATTTTGTGGAAGACAAAATAGACGATAAAGGATGACATATCTGTAGCAAAGAGGTGAAAGAGCGGTTGGTCATGAAGCTGGCACTGGGTCACCAATTTGTAAATGTCTGTGCGAATGTCGGGCTGCGTGTTCAAATCACATCAGGGTCACCAGTTGTAGGAAAAGTGATTAGCACTTGCTGGGTGCTTCACAATTCCATACATAATTCATGGAAGGAAAAGGAGAGGACAAGATCTCTCTGAATAAATAACAATAATTTATTTTCTCTGAATAAACATTCCATCTCTGGTTAGCGGTAGCCATGAACGCCTTCGTGAGGAAAGCAGCAGGGTTGAATGTTAGACACAAAAGCATTAAGGCATTATTACAGACTCAAAGTGTCGCTCGCCATTAAAGGTCCATTCACCATGGAGCAGCTCTAAGTTGCATCTCGCCTGGTCAGAGGCTGCAATCGGAAAGAGTGAATGGCGGTGAACCCTAGCTGTTGCTGATGATTGTGCATGCGCATAAGGGGCTTCCATCAGGTCTTCGGAGAGCTCTAATCCTTGCGCATGCGCAGATGAATGTTCCAACATGGCATCTAGAACCATGCGTCACTACAATTCTAAATATATTACGTTAACCATATTTGTTTCCTAGAGTATTTAATATCAATAATAATAATAATAATAATAATAATAATAATAATAAGGATTATTATGAAGTAGCATTAGCATTAACTTTAATTCCTTTTTACATATATATATATATATATACAGCTTCATATAGATCTACACATGTTTCCTAGCTGATGTTAGGAAGGGCACCCAGCTGTAGAAACCTTGCCAGAACAGATTGGAGTCTAGTGCAACCTCCTGGCTTGCCAGGCCTCAGTCAAACTGTCTAACCCATGCCAGCATGGAAAGCAGACGTTAAACGATGATGATGATATGTGTGTGTGTGTGTGTGTGTGTGCGTGTGTGCGTGTGTGTGTGTGTGCGTGTGTGTGTGTGCACATACACAGATATACATATACATACATATACACATACAAATATACATACATACATACATATATGCATACATAGATACATAGATACATACATGCATACATACATACATACATACATACATACATACATGCATACATACCTACATACATACATACATACATACATACATACATACATACATACATACATACATATGTACATACATATATGTATGCATACATACAGACCTAAATGACCCATAAATAAGGAAATGACCAGAGATTTAGAGATGTTCTAACTGAAGCATTTAATGGAGAGTTACAGACATGTAACATAGAGGATAACTGGAATTTCCTGCAAGATAACTTACTGAGATCCACAGACCAAATTTGTGGCTGGTACGAAGTCCCAGCCAGACCTAGGGTGACATGGTGGTAGAGCAGTGGAGTTGACAGGGCCATTAGAACAAAGAAACGGGCCTTGAAGGACTGGAAGGGTTGTAGTAGCAAGGAACTATATCAGGTAGCTAGAAAGGAAGCTAGGAGGAAGGTATACTTGGCCAGGGGTGAAGCAGAATGGAAGAAGTTTTCCAGTGTTCTGTGGCATGAGAACCAGCAGCTTAAAGTGTTTCAGTTTGCAAGACAGTGTGTCAGGGAAAATTGTGGTGTTGTTGGAAAGAAGTGCATTCACATGGATGGTAGTTCACTTGCAGTTAGTGCCTGTAAAGAAATAGGCTTGAAAGTGCCACTACAAAAGGTTGCTAAATGTAGACAACTCATGGGAGAAGGAGAGTCTGCCTAATGTGGATCCAAAAGAGGGACCAGCAATTCTAATAGACAGTAGCATGGTAGATAAAGCCATGAAGGATATGAAAACAGGGAAAGTCTTTGGCTCATCAGGAATCACCACGGTGATTCCTAAATCTGGTGATGTGGGTTATGATCTAGTCATTTGTATAGTTTATCAGGCTGTACACAAGAGTGTCATACCCAATGACTGGTGTAGCAGCACCATAGTCAACTATTACAAAGGTAAAGGTGACGCCTTAGACAAATAATTATAGAGGCATCAAACTGTTGGATCAGGTGATGAAAGTCATGGAGCAGGTCATAGCCCAACTAATTAGGAAGAGAGTTAGTCTAGAATGAGACGCAGTTTGGTTTTGTGTCAGGGAGAAGCACCACTGATGCTATATTGCTGGTAAGGCAGCTGCAGGGGAAGTACTTAACCAAAAAGAAACTTTTGTACCTGACTTCTGTTGACATGGAGAAAACCTTTGACAGAGTACCCCACTCCCTTATCTGGTGGTCAATATGGAAAATAGGGATAGATGAGTGGTTGGTGAGAGCTGTATAAGCCATGTACAAGGATGCTGTCAGTAAGGTGAGGGTTGACAACAAGTATAGCAATGAATTCAGTGTACAAATAGGAGTTCAAGGATTGGTCCCCTCTTGTTCATCATAATTCTCTAGGCAATAACAGAAGAATTTATGTTGGTCTGCTCTTGGGAACTTCTGCATGCTGATGACCTTGTTCTTATAGCTGAAACACTGCCAAAACTATAGAAAAAAATTTCAGGTGTGGAAGCAAGTTCTGGATCAAAGGACCTTAGAGTTAATTTTGCGGAGACCAAACTCTTGGTAAATAGGAAAGCAGACAAATCACAAATCCCCACTCTATATATAGGAAAGACATAGGTAGAGACTTCATAAGGTGTACCCAGTGCAAGCTGTGGACACATAAGAGATGCAATAATATCAGAGGAAGGTTAATAGGGAAAATAGTCTTTGTGTGTGGTAGATGTACAGGTACAATAAACACTAGAAATGTACAGACTTCAAGGGGGATACTTAGAAGTAGTTGTTTGCCTTCATTATCTGGGTTACCAAGTCAGCAGTGGAGGTGGATGCACCAAGTGCATAGCTACTAGAATAAGAATAGGCTGGGCAAAGTTCAGAGAGCTTTCTACCTCTGTTGGTAATAAAGAGTGAAAGGTAGATTGTATGATGCCTGTGTGTGAACAACCATGTTACATGGCAGTGAAACATGGGCTGTGACAGCAGATGACATGCAAAGGCTTGAAAGAAATTTAATAAATCCACTTTTAGATTATAATAGGTTTAATGTATCATTTTACTTTAGAAATCATCAATAATTCTAATAAAAGTTAATCTGAGTTGACATGGTAAGTAATTGCAATATAGAGTCCTCACAGTAAAGAGATTCCCTATTTACAGTGTTGGCACAATCAGATTACACATAGTTCACAGGTTTGATGCAGAAATAAACACATCATAGGTCTTGTATGTTGTAACTTACAACCCAGCTAGATATTGCTACATAGCTCAAATACATATTCTATTTCTGAATAATCTTAGAGAACAATTAATATATTAAGAAAATGAGTATTCTAGATTGCCTTAGGGGATCAGTTAATGCAGTCCGTCAATTAATTAAGTAGATACACCAGTTGGCAATTAGAAATGTACTTAGAGGTACTTATAAGTCAGTTTCTTATAAAAGTCTACGATGTGAAACAAAGCGACCTCTTTAAAACTTGTTTTATACATACACACATGCATACATATATAAACACACACACATATGCACAGATATCTGCAAACAGTTATAATCTTATATTGTTGTACAGATAACAACTGTCACCTTACTGACAGCCTCCCTGTACATGGCTCGCACAGCTCTCACTAACCACTCATCTATCACTAGTTTCTACGCTGACTACCAGATAAGAGATCAGGAGATGCTGTGTTGATGAAAGCCAGGTACGGAGGTTTATCTTCGGCTACAAATTTCTCCTGCAACTGTCTTACCAGAAATATAGCATCAGTGGTGCTTCTCCCAGGCACAAACCTAAACTCCATTTTGTCTAAGCTAACTATCTCCGTAATTAATTTGGGCTATGACCCTCTCTGTGACTTTCATCATCTGGTCCAACAATTTGATACCTCTGTAATTATTTGTATCACCTTTACCTTTGTAGCAGTTGACTATAGTGCTGCTACACTAGTTATCGTGTATGACTCCTGCATGTATCACCTGATTGACTATACAGGTGACTAGACTATACCCTAAACCCACCAGATATTTTAAGCATCTCTCCAATGATTCCTGATGGGCCAGGGGCTTTCCTTGTCTTCATACCTTTAATTGCTTTATCTACTAAGGTATTGACATTTCGAATAGCTGGTCCCTCTGTTGGATGGACATTAGGCAGACTCTCTTTCTCCCATTCATTCTCTTCATTTCGCAAACTTTCATAGTGGCATCTTCAAGTTTCTCTCTTTGCAGTATCATTAAATACAAGTGTGCCATCATCCATGTGGACACATTTCTCTCCTATGATATCACAATTCTCTCTAATATATATATATATATATATATATATATATACATATAAACCTCTGCGTGTATATATATGTATATATATAAACCTCTGTACCTGGCTTTCATTGACATGGAGAAAGCCTTTGACAGGGTCCCCCTGATCTCTTATCTGGTGTTCAATGAGGAAACTAGGGATAGAAGAATGGTTACTGAGAGCTGTACGAGCCATGTACAGGGAGGCTGTCAGTAAGGTGAGGGCTGGCAACGAGTACAGTGAAGAATTCCGGGTAGAGGTAGGTGTCCACCAAGGTTCAGTCCTCAGCCCCCTCCTATTTATCATAGTCCTCTAGGTAATAACAGAGGAAGTCAAGACAGAATGCCCCTGGGCGCTACTCTATGCTGATAACCTTACTTTAATTGCTGAGTCACTATCAGAACTAGGGAAGGTTTAGGTGTGGAAGCAAGGATTAGAATCGAAGGGCCTTAGAGTCAACCTAGCTAAAACCGAAGTCCTAATAAGTAGGAAGGCAGACAAACCACAAATCCCTTCAGATAGATGGCCCTGCTCAATCTGTAGAAAAGGCGTAGGTAGAAACTCTATAAGATGTACCCAGTGTAAGCTATGGACACATAAGAGGTGCAGCAATATCAAAGGAAGGCTAACTGAGAAGATAGTTTTTGTATGTGGTGTGGTGTGTGCGTACGAGTAGATGTAATCGCCTTACCTCGGTTTTCTTTTCCTCAACTGCGAGTCCGTCTTGCGGTATCCGATCCTTGAAGCTTGCCCCGACCCAAAGTACACCAGGAATAGCAGCTGCTTCTCCCAAACCTTCCCAAACCTAGACCGTCGCTTAACACGTCTTGTCCTGACCGCAGCCCCGTTCGAAAAGGGCACGAATGCCGATCGAGGCTCCCTCTGCCCTTTTTCCCCTTCCGGTCAGCCTCCCCAGACACTGACGTCATACCACATGTGGCAGATGCTCAGGAGCAATAAACACTGAAAATGTGCAGAGAACAACTTCTGCCACATTCCAGGGAGAAGAACTAGAAGTAGTTGATAGCTTCTGTTACCTAGGTGACCAAGTCAGTAGCAGGGGTGGGTGCTCTGAAAGTGTAGCTGCTAGAATAAGAATAACCTGGGCAAAGTTCAGAGAACTCCTACCTCTGCTGGTGACAAAGGGCCTCTCACTCAGAGTAAACGGTAGACTGCATGATGCATGTGTACGAACAGCCATGCTTCATGTCAGTGAAACATTGGCCGTGACTGCTGAGGATATGCGTAATCTTGCAAGGAACGAAGCCAGTATGCTCCGCTGGATGTGTAATGTCAGTGTGCATACTCGACGGAGTGTAAGTACCTTGAAAGAAAAGTTGGACCTAAGAAGCATCAGGTGTGGTGTGCAAGAGAGACGACTACGCTGGTATGGTCATGTGGTGAGAATGGATGAGGATAGCTGTGTGAAAAAGTGTCACACCCTAGCAGTTGAGGGAACCTGTGGAAGAGGTAGACCCAGGAAGACTTGGGATGAGTTGGTGAAGCATGACCTTTGAACATTAGGCCTCACTGAAGTAATGACTTCTGACCAAGACCTTTGGAAATATGCTGTGCTTGAGAAGACCCGGCAAGCCAAGTGAGTCCATAACCCATGGCCTATGCCAGTGGTGTAACCAGCCCACTTATATGCACCTTTCCTGTATTGGATACTAAACTTTGCTTGCGAAGACCTGTTGAGGCGAGTGAAATCGAAATCAAATTCAATGACAGCACCGCATGACTGGCATCTATGCTAGTAGAGCGCTAAGAGCACCATCCAAGTATGATCATTGCCAGGACCACAGACTGGCTCCCATGCTAGTGGCACATAAAAAGCACCATTCATGCGTGATCGTTACCAGCATCGCCTTAGTGGCACATGAAAAGCATTCGAGTGAGGTCATTGCCAGCGCCGCTGACTGGCTCCTGTGCAGGTGGCATGTAAAAAACACCATTTGAGCATGGCCATTGCCAGTACCGCCTGACTGGCCCACATGCCGGTGGCATGTAAAAGCACCCACTACACTCACGGAGTGGTTTGTATTAGGAAGGGCATCCAGCTGTAGAAACTCTGCCAGATCAGATTGGAGCCTGGTGCAGCCATCTGGCTCGCCAGTCCTCAGTCAAACCATGCCAGCATGGAAAGCGGATGTTAAACGATGATGATGATGATATATATAATGGAAAAATTATACAAAATGTATAAATAAATGATGAGTAAAGCACTGACACAGTTTCTATTACCTGTTGTTATCCGTACATTTATTGCAGGAACTTTGCAGTGGCGATTGGGGTAACAGTATTAATAAAATCGATGGAATGAGAAAAAGATTTTATTGGGTATCACACATGTTTCGACCCGTTCAGGTTCTCTTTGGGTACATCAATAAATAGTCTCACTAGAGATTTTCTGAGTCGGCTTACATACCACTATATGTCCATCAAATTCGAAAATGAATAAAAAACAGAGAATAATTATTGAAAGGCAAAAATTTCAAATATGAACGTGAAAATTATAAATTTGCTGTTGTAACTGTTAAGAGAAAAAAAAGGATGTAGAAGTTGAAAGGAAGATAATACTTAGACGAAAATTTTGGTTGTGTCGGTGCTTGACAGAACCTTGATGACTGCTATGAAGCAGGAAAGTATACTAGCCCCTATATATATTTAATACTGAATATTTCATATATTCAATAAGACATTCAATACTTCATTTCATTTTACTATTTATATTATATATTCCATATTCTATATCCCACATTAATTTTATAAGAATATAAATAAAATATAAAAAACAGACAGAGTTGGAACTCTTTTAAATAATATATTCCTCTATACACTATCATACAAACCCCTTTTTAATTTTTATATATATATATATATATATATATATATATATATATATATATATATATACGCACATATACATACACACTCACACACGCACATCCAAGTATATGGGTATATACATACAACTAGATACATGTGCATATGTACACATATGGACAAATACATACATATATATATATGTATAGGAACTCATATATGCAGGTACATACGTGTATATATACATAAATATACGTACATAGATAAATATGTGCATATATTCATACGTAAAGCAAGATACAGACGTGTGTGCAAAGTTTGATACACACACACGTGTTAATACACTTGTGTTTACACATAAGTAAATATATACACGCATATACATACATATATATACATACACATACACACACATATACATATATGTATGCATATACATACATAAACACATGCCCGCATACACACATACACAAATTCACACTAATATATACATACACCTACAAAAAAAACAAATGCGCACAGATGAATATGTAGACTTATATATCTATATATATGTACGTATACACACATGCATGCACACATACACACACATACACACATACACACACACACACACACACACAAACGTATGTATATATATATATATATATACATATATACACATACACACATACACGTACACATATATGCATATACATGATTTTATTCATTAAAACTTCAGAAGTTCTTACAACTACAGTCGTTGTAATGCTTTGCTTTTGCTTGTTTCATAAAATTTCCTCCACCTAATGATTTTGCTTTCATTTCGTGATGGACAGCTATCATACAGAAAATGCCAGCTATCATGCAAGTATCATGCAGAAAATCCCAGCTTCCAAATCCTGTTTTCTGATTAGGTACAGTTGATTAAACTTTAAACATCAGTAACATTTTTCTGCAATTTTTCTGGAACAAATAAATAACATAGAAATTATTTAAATATACCAAATATGAAAAGTTTTGACGTATGGAATAAAAAATACAAAAAAACAAAAGGAGTTATATAATAGTCTTATCTTGACAGCTGTTTCAAGCAAACCATGGCTTATGCTGTATCCACATTCAAGCATATGGAACAACACAAGCTCCTATGGATCTCTTGTGTAAGGCCAGGTCACCTTCATCAGAAGGATGTAGCAAAAGGCCTTTTTCCACATCCTTTTGATCAAAGTGTTCTGGTCTTGCCAGGCATTGTGATAATCATTTTTCCAAAAATAAATATATGTACTGGTTCTATTTCATATTTTATTATTTAGTTAATTAGTTAACCAATTAACAAATGAATCTCTTGATAAATCATTTAATCAGTCAGTAAGCTGGTTTGTCACACTCTTTTCATTGTTATTCACAGCTTCATCACTGCTCAAAGGCTGTTTGTTGTCTTCAAACATTCTTATTGAATTTACAGTGTAAGTAAGTGAGTGAGTGAGTGAGTGATGATGTTAACTGATAATCTAATTATCAGAGACTGCAAGAGAAGACACACAAACCTGAACATAGCATGGATTGACTATCATAAAGCATACAATATGATACCACACTCTTGGATAGCAATAACCATGGAAATGTATGCTGCACATATGCTGCAGCTGCTGTAGGTGCTATGCTTCACATTATGGAAGGTTCTCTATTCCAGTCTTCTAAATACCATACATATTTGGATACATATTTGGATACATATTTGGATACAGAAGTAAAGTTTTGCTTTTTTGTGTGTCTAAATGAGTGCACATGTTGTCTGAAGCAGGTATTCCAATATATGTTTTATTCAAGTTACTGTATACCAATTTACCTGCTTTTATTGGATATTTTCAGTCAGTCAGATTGTTTACTTTTGTGATGCTTGCTGTTTGATGAACAACTTGCTGGAACTTCATTTTTCCAACTATTTATTGTCATTCAGCAGAGTGAAAAGAATTGTTACGTATTTGTATGACATTTTGACTTCCCAAATTAACACACATTCTCTCACCCATATATTGAATGAACATACTGACTTCAATTAAATTAATAAGTTTGACATCTTAATAAAAATATATGTATACTCATATTTTGAGTTCTATTTTTCCTGTTTGCATTACCATACATATATACTATATGTATTCTATTCTTTTATTTGTTTAAGTCATCTGACTGTGGCCATGCTGAGCATCACCTTCAGTCAAAGAAATCATCCCCAGGACTTATTCTTTTGTAAGCCTAGTACTTATTCTATCGGTCTCTTTTGCCAAACTGCTAAGTTACAGGGACATAAACAAACCAACATTAGTTGTCAAGCGATGGTGGGGGAGCAAACTCAGAAACATACACACAAATATATATACACACACACACACACAGACACAGACACACACACACACACACACACACGACGCTTTAGATACAAATAATTACAGAGGCATCAAGCTGTTAGATCAGGTTATGAAAGTTACAGAGAGGGTCATAGCCCAATTAATTAGGGAGCGAATCAATTTAGATGAGATGCAGTTTGGGTTCGTGCCAGGTAAAAGCACTACTGATGCCTTATTTCTAGTGAGACAGTTGCAGGAGAAATACCTAGCTAAGGATAAACCTCTGTACCTGGCTTTCATTGACATGGAGAAAGCCTTTGACAGGGTCCCCCGATCCCTTATCTGGTGGTCAATGAGGAAACTTGGGATAGAAGAATGGTTAGTGAGAGCTGTGCGAGCCATGTACAGAGATGCTGCCAGTAAGGTGAGGGTTGGAAATGAGTACAGCAATGAATTCCGGGTAGAGGTAGGGGTCCACCAACGTTCCGTCCTCAGCCCCCTCTTATTTATCATAGTCCTCCAGGCAATCACAGAGGAGTTCAAGACAGGTTGCCCCTGGGAGCTCCTCTATGCTGATGACCTTGCCCTAACTGCGGAGTCACTATCAGAACTAGAGGAGAAGTTTCAGGTGTGGAAGCAAGGTCTAGAATTGAAGGGCCTTAGAGTCAACCTAGCTAAAACCAAAATCCTAATAAGTAGGAAGGTAGATAAAACACAAACCCCTTCAGGTAGATGGCCCTGCTCAGTATGTAGAAAAGGAGTAGGTAGTAACTCTATAAGATGTACCCGGTGCAAGCTATGGACACATAAGAGGTGCAGCAACATCAAAGGCAGGTTAACTAGGAAGTTAGTTTTTGTTTGTGGCAGATGTTCAGGTGCAATAAAGACTGTAAACAAACAGGAAACAACTTCTATCTCATTCCAGGGTGAAAAACTAGAGGTAGTCGATAGCTTCCGCTATCTGATCGACCAAGTTAGTAGTGGGGGTGGGTGCGCTGAAAGTGTAGCTGCTAGAATAAGAATAGCCTGGGCAAAGTTTAGAGAGCTCTTACCCCTGCTGGCGACAAAGGGACTCTCACTCAGAGTAAAAGGCAGACTGTATGACGCATGCGTACGAACAGCCATGCTACATGGCAGTGAAACATGGGCTGTAACTGCTGAGGACATACGTAAGCTCGCAAGGAATGAAGCCAGTATGCTCCGTTGGATGTGTAATGTCAATGTGAATACCCGTCAGAGTGTAAGTATCTTGAGAGAAAAGCTGAACATTAGAAGCATCAGTTGTGGTGTGCAAGAGAGACGATTGCGCTGGTATGGACATGTGGTGAGAATGGAGGAGGATAGCTGCGTGAAAAAGTGCCACACCCTAACAGTTGAGGGAACCCGTGGAAGAGGTAGGCCCAGGAAGACCTGGGCTGAGGTGGTGAGGCAAGACCTTCGTACATTGGGCCTCACCGAGGCGATGACTACTGACCGAGACCTTTGGAAATGTGCTGTGCGTGAGAAGACCCGGCAAGCCAAGTAAGATCGTTGCCAGTGCCCCTGGACTGGTTCTTGTGCGGGTGGCACATAAAAGACACCATTTTGAGCGTGGCCGTTTTCGTGCGGGTGACACGTAAAAGCACCCACTACACTCTCTGAGTGGCTGGCGTTAGGAAGGGCATCCAGCTGTAGAAACTCTGCCAAATTAGACTGGAGCCTGGTGTTGCCATCTGGTTTCACCAGTCCTCAGTCAAATCGACCAACCCATGCTAGCATGGAATGCGGACGTTAAACGATGATGATGATGATGATGATATATATATATATATACGATGGACTTCTTTCAGTTTCCATCTACCAAATCCACTCACAAGGCTGTGGTTGGCCTGTGGCCATAGTAGAAGTCACCCGAGGTATCACACAGTGGGACTAAACCTGGAACCATGTGGTTGGGAAGCAAGCTTCTTACCACATAGCCATGACTGCACCTCTCATCTACATACCAGCACTCCACCCGGACTACCACTGGATACACTTTCACAGATTTCACTGGACTCTTCCACTGAGGAAAAATCACTTCTATATACCAAGACGTCTGAACTTTTTTGAACTTTGTTTTTCATACTCTGTACATTGTTACTTTGCCTTTCTCTCTCCTTTTCTTCTTCTTCTTTTCATCTTTTCTTCTTCTTTTCTTCCCCTTTTTCTCTCCTTTTCTTCTCTTTTTTCCTTCTCTTCATAACTTTTGAATTTTTTGAACTTTCATACTCCATATGTTATTACTTTGCCTTTCTCACCCCTTTTCTCTTTTCTTTTTTCTTTTTTCTCCTTTTTCCAGCATGCCTGATTACAAATCCTTCCTTCTCCACCTCCACCACTGCCTAATGAAACACCTTTTCATGCTCCCTTTCCACTGCTATTAACCTTCTATTAATCTTTCCCTAAGATTGTCAAAAAATACACTTCTGTAGTCACATTTCCTTTCTCAGTTGCTGCCTTCACCACCACCTCATCCCCAAAGGTTTCTGCCTCCATTTCCACCCTACTTTCCACTCTGCTTCTGCCATCCTGCCCATACTCCATACTACTTCCTCCTGCCTTATGCGTGCCATCATTTGTTCTAATCTCTCCAAAATATACAACCTCGACTGCCTTCTCCCTCTCATTTTCCCCTGTCTTTCACCTTCCTTTGCACATTCTACTCTACGCTTCATAATTCATTTAAATCATCAAACTCCATTCCCATCCTCCTCCCTCCCCAATACACTCCCCCTCATCCTCACTCCAACCCTTCCATTACTCCAGCCCCCCCATGCACTTACTCTTTCTTCTTTCTCTTCCCACCCTTCCACTGCCCCCACCACCCCTCCCACGTCTAACTCATCCACCTCCTCTCCACTTCAGTCTATTGTTACCATTCCTCCTGATCTTTCCCTCTCTGAGGTGGAGCACTCTCTTCTCAGTAAGGGTCTGTGCTTCCCCTCCTCACTCCATCCAGTAACGAATTTCAGACCCATGCTGATATTCATAGCTTTGTGCTCCACATCAGGCTATATATACTATTCCACAACACTCCACCTGCATCTAATGAAGAGGACTGCTTCACCGAACTGGGCCGCCAACTATCCCACTGGATACCAGCTCCTGACCAGATCCAAGCAGTTGATCATTTTGCAAGCATCTGCCAATGTGTTACGGATTGGTTTAACTTTTGGAGGCGTCCCCGACATTTTAACATCTCCTCAGCCAAACTCTCAGCCTTTCAATGTCTCCAATGCTGCAAAGACATCATCAAACTGGCCGACAAGGGTGGAGACATGATGGTGGGGCACGCAGACCTCTACAAGGCTGAAGCTCTCCACCAACTTGAAGACACCTATTGCCCTCTGCCCTCCAACCCCATGCCTAACTACCGACAGACTGGGACTTCCACTATCCATGACTTCATCTCTTCCTCCCATCTTTCTCCCACCGCCTCCAACAATGTGTCTGCACTCCATACTCCCCCACCAAAATCCACAAGCCCAATAACCCTGGCTGCCCCATCGTTTCCATCAGTAACTGCCCCACAGAATCGATTTCTAAATACCTCAACCATGTCTTTGCACCCCGTCACTGGTTTCCCTCCCCTCTCACATACACGACACTAACCATGCTCTCCATCTCTTGAACTCTTTCTCCTTCCCTTCTGGCTCCTCTAAACTTCTCTTCACTTTTGATATCAAGAGTCTCTACACAGTAATCCCACACAACGAAGGACTTCTTGCACTCAAACACTTCCCAGACTTTCAATCCAACCCCCAGCCTGACACCTCCACACTTCTTTACCTGACTGAACTTGTTCTCTCCCTCAACTGCTTCTCATTCCAGCAGGTATTTTTACCAACAAATCTCATGAGTGGCCATGGGAATGAGAATGGGCCCAACTATGTGAACCTGATCATTGGCTATGCTGACACCCAAATATTCTCATGATTCACTGGTCCCACTCTCCTCTCTTTTGTCCAATCCTTCCATCCTGCCCTTGAATTCACCTGCACTATTACCAACACTTCCATCGCATTTCTCGACATTTCTGTCAAATTACACCACTTTGCTCTCACTACCTCCATCCACTACAAACATACCAACTCACACTCCTACCTTAACTTCTCCTCCTCCCACCCTACCCACACCAAGCTCTCCATCCCCTACTCCCAATTCCTCTGTCTGCACAGGTTCTGTAAAGACAACCATGACTTTGAGATTTAGTCGCAACTCATGACTCACCACTTCACCCTACCTGAATATCTCCTCACCACTATCCATAAGGTTATTGCCAGGGCACATTCCATGGACTGTGCCTCTGCTCTCTCTCCCCACACCCACCCTGCCATTGCCCATCTCCTCTTTCCCCTCACCTACCATCCTCCACCCTGCCCCTCCAATGCACCATTCTCCAAGCCTTCCAGTGACTTCAGTCTGACCCCTCCACCTCGCACATCTTCCCCAACCTACCCCTTTCTTCTGTCAAACAAGCCCACAACCTGCATGACCTCCTGGTCCACAGTTTCTTCCCTAACCACACCTCCCAACCTGGCTCATTCCCCTGCTTCTGCCCACATAGCCGCACTTGCCCCTACCTTTCCAACACCACCATCTGCACAGGCACCCATCATCATCCCTATCACATCACCAACTCCTTTACTTGCACTTCTAGCAACATCATTTACTGCATCTCCTGCCCTGTCTGCCTTTCTCTGTACATCAGTCAAATGGGATGTTGCTTGGCTGAGACATCACATTCAACAACGACTCCCCGGTCTCATGCCATTTCCGCTCTACTGGTCATTCACTACAACACCTATCTGAGTTTGGATTGTCTTTGCACAGGGGCCATTTGGATCCTGCCTTCACTGTGAATGAGAATTAATCTTCACTCTGAGTTCCTTTGCACCATATGGTCTCAAATCTCCTCCTCCCCTCTCTTCATCTGACACCTACTTCCTCTCTTCACTCCTACTCACCTTGTTTCTTTGTTGATACCACCCCCTCTCCCCACACATTCACACCCACATTCCCACACTTATAAATCCCCATACCCCTACATCCCAACACCCCACACCACCACACCACCACACATCACACCATCCCACACCACTCCACATGCACACACACTTATACATTCTCATATACACACACATGCATACGCACCTTCGTTTTGGGATCACCAATACTTTATTATCTCCCCTTCTTTCAACCTCTCCTGTCAGACCATTTTTTTTCAACCAGTCACCATGAGTATATGTATGTATGTATGTATGTATTTAACAGCAAATTGGTCATCTTCACTTACAGCCTTTTCTATTAACACTCAACAAACATTAAATTTACATTTATGTGATATGAGCATAATATCATCAGAGGAAAAAAGATGTACACTTGGATGCCATATGTGTGTTTGTGACTAGTCTGCTGAAATGAATTCACAAACACACATATAGCATCCAAAGGTACATCTTTTTACCTCTGATGATATTATGCTCATGCCGCATAAATGTAAATTTAATGTTTATTGAATATTAATAGAAAAGGCTGTAAGTGAAGATGACCAATTTGCTGTTAATAATAAACAATTATTAACTTCCCAATCTCCATTTTCTTTTTTAAATGAATATAAACTATATGTTTTTATATGCAACTATTATTTTAATGAGTGTAGGACAAAAGCCCCATAGTTAAAGTGTGAAAGTGGATAAAAGCCCCACGGTTATTTTTTTTGATTATTTTTTCATTTTTCTCACCTTTTACTTGTTTCAGTTATTAGACTGAGGCCATGCTGGGGCACCACCTTGAAGAATCATTAGTTGAATGTATTGACCCCAGAATTTTTTTTTTCCATTTTACTTGTTTGCTGTTACTAGAATGCGACCATGCTGGTGCACCACCTTGAAGAATTTTTAGTCAAATGTATCAACACTAGAATTTTTTTTGTTTACTTACTGCAGTTATTAGACTGCAGCCATGCTGGGGCACCATTTTGAAGAATTTTTAGTTGAATGTAACAACCTCAGAACTTTTTTAAATGATTTTCTACCAGTGCATGAAGTTAAGCCTAGAAGGTATCTCCACATGCTAGAAATAACAACCAAATCACATGGAATTTTTTTATAACCCCTCTTGGTTTTTTTTATTTTCTAAAAATTTTTGTACTTGTTTCACTCATTGGACTGTGGCCATGCTGGTGCACCAGCTCAAAGAATTTTTGGTCATAAAAAAAATGGGCATTTAAAAATATATATTTAAAGCCTTATGTTTTCTTCTCTCAGCACTTACAGATTAATGAGAATAAGTTGACTTTTTGAATCTTCTCCAGCCGTTGAATGTCTAACAGAATTATGACCAAAGGCTAGTCATTTAAACATACTTCTTATCGTTTTTATGTTTCTACACATTTCTTGATGTGGAGATATGCGTGTGGGGAGAGGGGGTGGTATCAACAAAGAAAGAAGGTAAGTAGGAGTGAAGAGAGGAAGTAGGTATCAGATGAAGAGAGGAGATGAGGAGATTTAAGACCATGTGGTGCAAAGGAACTCAGAGTGAAGATTAAAACTTTCCCTTTTATTAGAATTCAGACAATATGTACATTGAGTAGTAAAGAGTCTTGTGTTCTGTTATTCTATTATTGATGTTAAGGTTGATTGATTTTCATTTTCAAACTTTAAAATTATTCTAAAAATGAGAAAAATAATTGAAACACATGGAACATGCCATTGTGAAGGACATAGATGTTTTGACACCATCTTTCAATTGAATATATTTTGTTTACTTAAAAGTTGGAATTTTGAAAAATAATTTTTTTGGATCTAGTTTCATTCGCAAAATGAGCCCCCTTTAATTTTACTCAGATTGCTTTCAATTTTGGTGTATCGATGCAACTCTGATTTTTGATTACGATCAACCAGTTACTTTATCTCGTGATGTTATTTGGATTTAAAGCTGGGAAATTTGGGTAATTTTAACCAATCAACAGACAGCGAGGCATTAACAGCTTGTTACCATGACAACCGTACATTGTGTTGTTACACTTCATCCACATGACGTGTTAATTCTTCACACCACGAGATTTACTTCACCCGCGTGTTTTGTTTTAATAAAAATTTATATTTATCAATTAGAATTTTATTATAGATATTTTTCGTCAATTGTCTTAATATTTTACATATTTTTCATATGTAGCAAAAGTTATTTGCAATGTTTATTCAGTTTCTTGGCATTATGAAGGTGAATGGTATATGTGAACTTAGCACACAACCGCACACTTACACTTCAAGTACAGTACTGACAAACCATCGGTCACTTATCAACTCAGTATTACCAAGCTTCAGGGACTCATTGACTCAGATAGCTGGATTTCGCTAGGTTAATTCTATTCATAAACATTTAAATTAGGAGTATTTCTTAAACCATTAGCTTCACATTTCAACAGTTTAACTGAAATTTAGCCCACATAACAGGAACTGAGAGGGATATCATGGAATAGGGAAACTGTGGGTGATACAGATAATTTGACATTATTTTTGAATTCTGCATGCAAAAACATAAGATACAGGTATTTTTTTTCTTTGGAAAAATTCTTTGTTGACCAGTGTTATTCTTACCTTAGTTTACAAATCTAAGCATGAAAACGTTACTTAACTTTGAAGTTTTGAAGACAGACACCCCCTTTTCACACACACACACAAATGCACTTATATACTAATGTATATTAAAATACAAGACAGGTATATATAATACTGAAATATGCATATGCAGGCAAATATATTATTATAACAATTTTTTTTTTAAATAATAAAGACATACAATCAATGAAGAGACAAAAGAAACAGTAAGATGATACATGTTGATTTTATTAGGTATTTCTGTTTATTTAGAAACCTACAAAGAACAGGTCAGATGCTAAACTATATATTTCACTGGGTACAACCTTAAAGTTGACACTGCTCTGCTAAACACAGAAAATTTCTCTCTTGCTATTGGCTAAAAATACACAGTTTTTCCGATTTTTAAACCTCTCTATCTTTTTCCTCCAATTCTTTTTTTCTCCACAACATCATACCTTCGTAGCATTGAGACTGGAAGACTACATTATTATAGCCGATTTTCAGATACTCTCTTTTACTCTTTTATTTGTTTCAGTCATCTGACTGCGGCCATGCTGGTGCACCTAAAAAATGCATATTTTGTGAATGAAACAAACAAGATCCTTTTAACAATGATTTCCGTTTATGTTTACATGAAATTATAAAAAAAATTGTAAGATTTGGCTGTTATTTCTAGCATGTAGAGAGACCTTCTAGGCTTAACTTTATGTGCTGGCTGAAAATAATCTAAAAAAGATTCTGGGGTCAATACATTCGACTAAAATTTCTTCAAGGCGGTGCCCCAGCATAGCCACAGTCCTGTGACTGAAACAAGTAACAAGATTTTTTTTTAATTAAAAAATAAAAACAAAGAATAACCAGAAAATATAACCGGGGGGGGGGGGCGGAGGACTTATAAAAACAATTTCAAGAGATTTGGCTGTTATTTCTAGCATGTAGAGAGACATTCTAGGCTTAACTTCATGTGCTGGTTGAAAATCATCTAAAAAAAATTCTGGGGCCGATACATTCAACTAAAAATTCTTAAAACGAAAAAATAACCCAAAAATATAACCATGTCCTAGGGTTTTTTTTTGTCTGGATCCTGAGGTTAACACAACCTCTAATTAAATATATAAATATATATATATATAAATGTATGTATGTATATATATATATATATATATATATATATATATATATATATATAAACATTTATATATATATACATATATGCATACATATATATATATACATTTATATATATATATATATATATATATATATATATATATATATATATATATATATATATATATATATATATATATATATATATATATATATATATATATATATATATATATATATATATATATATATATAAAGTTGACACTGCTCTGCTAAACACAAAAAATTTCTCTCTTGCTATTGGCTAAAAATACACAGTTTTTCCGATTTTTAAACCTCTGTAACTTTTTCCTCCAATTTTTCTGTATATATAACAATACTGGTATATTCACTACTTAAAATAAACTGCTTGGATTATAATTAAATTAATTCATTGTTAGCATGTTCTTTTACCTCAGTACTCCTTTGTTAAATACCAGTATATACCAATTGATCAATATTCACTGATACCATCTGATTAGTTAGTATTTAACTTTCTAATATGCATAAATATCAAACTATTTCTGGATAATTATCTTTTCCTCCCTCTATTGTGGTAAAAGTTTAGTATATACTCAAAAGTATTCATAAAACATTTTATCCTTTTGTTATAATTATTCTTCTTAGTAATCCTCTGAATAATCCTAAACTTTAACTTTATACAATATAGCAGTATTGCTTCCCATGCTAGCATGGAAAGCGGCCGTTAAACGATGATGATTTAACTATAGTACTACATGATAAGATTTCCCCTGTTTCATTATCAATGGTCTGCTAGTGGCCAGCCCCCTTAATTGTCAACTAACATTTTGATTTAAGTTTTCCTTTACCAAATCCCATGATATTGCTTCAAATAAATCTTGATTTTTATGACTATACCCACTATGATATCTGTCGACTCCCTCAGCCCTACCCCTAACAGACCGGCCTTAGATATACAAGGATTTGATAAAACTAGTCTATAAATTAAAACCGACCCCATATAAAAGTGACAAGCAAAATCTGTAACAAGTCTTTCTTCCTGATAACTTAGTAGCTCCTAAGTGGAAGGAAGGGCAACAATGTTCTTTGTCTATCTCCTTAACTTCTTGGAAATTTTAGGCAAAATTATACTAATGTGTTTTAATTTAATTAAATTCTATGTCTTTGTTCAGCTGAGGATTGCACTGTATTTAAATTGATGTAATGGTTGCATTGTTCAATTAAATGGAGTTGCATGAAACGATCGTACTGCATTACCTCTGGATATCCTTGTTGATTATTTTGATTCTAATCACCTTATTTTGAAATTGTATGGATAATACCGTACTAAATTCTGGTGCCTCAACTTAAGTACTATATTCATCTGAATCTAAATTTTTGCTGAACTTATATCTATACTAGCTTAAAAGACACCCGATAGGGCAGCTTTTAAGCTAGCTCCTGTGGAGGGCTCTTCATTGAGCCCTGGGCCCAACAATGCATTGAGTACATATTAAATTTTACTAAACTTGACCAATATTTTTCCTGCAATGAACGATTTTCATCAAAACAGTGATATAATTTGTCGACTTGGAACTTATTGCAAAGCTGCATGATAAACATTTTTTGTCTTCCCATTCAGGGGTCAGTACAATTTATTTTTCTGTCTAACCTCTCTCTCTTTCTGTTGATTGTTTTCAACCATCACCAGTACCACCATCTTCGCCACCATACCAGCTATACATACACCATTCAGACTTTTGACGCCACCATCATCAATACTGCTGACTTTGCCCCCTTCCCCTCTACCACCATCACCACTGTCTTTCACATAGCTTACTATCACCATTGTCCCTGGCTGCTTCAGTTATCACCACCACCACTACTATCATCACCGTCGCCTTCGCCTCTATCACAACTACAGCTTATAATATTACTATCATCCCATTACCATCACAACCGTCAATCTATTACCGTCTCTATGCCTAGGAGTGTCAATGAATTGTGAGAGAAGGGATCGAAGTGTGACACACTGACCCACAGAAATTAATTTTTGCATTTATTATATATATATATATATATATACATTGCGTGTATGTGTGTCTGTCTGTCCTCCACCACCAGCGCTTGACAACCGGTGCTGGTGTGTTTACGTCCCCGTAATTTAGCGGTTCGACAAAATAGACAAATAGAATAAGACTTTCCGTATTCCCGAGCGTCATACTAATATATACTTTTGTTATTTACACCACCTGTCCTCGTCTGTTGTTATTATTTGTATATTCTCCCAAATAGAATAAGTACCAAGCTTTAAAAAATAAGTACTGGAGTCGATACATTCGACTAAAACTTTTGCAAGCCGGTACTCCAGCATGGCCGCAGTCTACTGACTGAAACAAGTAAAAGATAAAAGATACTGCCACACTTCTATGAACACGTTATAAATTGGTTTTATCGTAAACAATCTTAATAGGAAGGATTACCAAAAAAAAAATTAAGCAACTCCTATACAATAAACGCAACAGTAACAATAATCACACTGGAAACATTCCTAAGAAGTTAAAAATATAAATTTGAAAATAATTAACCGAAGAGAATATTAAATTAATATATTTTTATTTAATAAGTGACTTTTAACTCTTAACCGACGAACATCACCAATTGATGTTTCAACAATTTTACATATATATGGCCATCATCAAAGAAATGTAAATAAATTTACGGCATTTTCGATAAAAAGATTGTAAATTTTATTGAGCGAGAGACAAACAATTACTATAGCTTTTGTACTTTTGATAACAATCCATTAAGAAATGAAAAATCTTAAAGTGGTTGGAAGAAAACGAAAAAGATCCAAACGAAAATAATTATAAAAATTACCCTAAAGAAAAGGATATTTTCATTTCTATTTTTTTATATGGTTTTTTCCCATTGGTGCATATTTACGCATCCTTTTCCCACCGTTACGCATTTTGTGCACGTGATACCTAAATTTATGTTTGTATTTTCCCGGATAGCTTTCGTTTCGTTATCATTTCTGCAAATATATGTACTAATATTCGGATATTTACATTCTATCTACTCAAAACGAAAGGTCGCCGATATATTTTATTATCATCAGAGATGATAATTACGTATATAACAAGTAATGTATATGATACATTCATATTACAAAACCACATTAAAATACAAATCAAAAACTCAAGAAAAAAAGAGGAAGAAAGTAAGAAAAAAAATTACCGAAAAAAAAAAAGCATCGATTGAAGATCAATGTCCTCGATTAGTCCCCAAGGTCGCTAAATGTTTTATATGTACTTAAAACCAAAGATTTTCTATTTCATAATTATTAAACTAATCGTTTTCAAGGCAGAAAATAAGAAATAACTTAGATTAAAGTGAAATATGAGCACTCATACTCACATTCACAAGTGCCCTTTCCCTTTTTTTAAATTAGTGCAGTTATTTTCACTTTGTCTGCCGTATTAAATAAAGATCGAGAGGTGACCGATAGCTTGTAATTAACTTTCATGAGTTTGCACACGCAATGTCGCCTCAATTTATTCTGCCAGACATTGTAACACTAAGTGACTGTTGAGAGTCGAAACAGCTCAATACGCCAGCATACCCAAAGAATTTGGGGACTAATTTCTCAATCAAATAAGATTTTATAAACATATATAAAAAAAAACATCTGTATTACAGATTTGGAGATGCCGGGTATCGAACCCGGGGCCTTTCGCATGCAAAGCGAACGCTCTACCACTGAGCTACATCCCCTATACGTTACCGAGGGATATATTATTAACATTAAATTTAATTGTAATAGACTAACCAATTTATGTTTATACTTTGAGGTATGGTCTTTTATTCTTTTACTTGTTTGTCATTTGACTGTGGCCATGCTGGAGCACACATTTAGTCGAGCAAATCGATCCCAGAACATATTCTTTGGAAGCCTAGTACTTATTCTATTGTCATTATTGCCGAACCGCTAAGTTACGGGGACGTAAACACACCACCATCGGTTGTCAAGCGATGTTCGGGGGACAAACACAAACACACACATATATACATATATACGACGGGCTTCTTTCGGTTTCCGTCTACCAAATCCTCTCACAAGGCTTTGGTCGGCCCGAGGCTATAGTAGAAGACACTTGCCCAAGGTGCTAAGCAGTGGGACTGAACCCGGAACCATGTGGTTCATAAGCAAGCTACTTACCACACAGCCAGCCACTCCTGCGCCTAATGAAGTCTTTTTATGAATTTGTGTTGCAAGATTCCTGATGTGAAACCATGAGTTGAAACAGATATTGTAATATTTCGGGGAGATCATTTTTTTTTTTGTTTGCACTATACATTGGTTTTTCACTTGTTTATTACTGTTCTTATTTCATCTTATGTCCAAACCAAACAAAAGTTATTTTTTACTGAACAAATATAACGGGAAGTCACATAACTAGATTTCAATTATTCAAAATACTACGTAAAACGCATGGAAAATACAGGTTATCGTCGAGGTTGTTTCAATCGACATGGAAACTCAAACTTACTCTCAATTGACTTAATTCCTACACAAGGTCTTTTATTACCCACTTTATTAACTTAAAATACAGATCACAGAACGAGAATGCGATCCTCAAACGAAGAGAAAAAAAATGAGTTGCAGCCGCCGAGGGAGCCAACTCCTTTTTACCACTTTGTCTAAGGGAGGTAACCTTTAAACTTATCATACCAAAGGAAAATAATCTTCTACTATAATAAATACTCTTGTGTTTTTCTCCGTCGCAATGAGAAAGGAAGGGGTGATAGATGAATAAGGAAGGAAGGGTGATGGCAAACTTGGTAGTGGGAGCGCTTCAACCCTGTGTGAGTATATGTGTGTGTATGTAAAAGGAAGATGTGTGTGTGTGTGTGTGCAATGGAAGTTGGATGGTGAACATTCAATGCTGAAAAGAAAAATCAAACAGCGTTTCAACTCTGTGTGAGTATATGTGTGTATGCGTGTGAGTGTACAAGGGAAGTATGTGAATGTTTGTATGTGTGAACCAGCGTTCTTTCAGTAACAAACAATGATCCATGTCACATCTCAAAAGACAACCACTAGATAACATTGACAAGTGTATTAATTTGATTTACCATCCATATTTATATATAAAATACTGCAATTAGCCGTCATTTTTTATGGCACTGGGCCAGCTTGTTCATTAATATTTACTGGGATTCCATCGAGGGTTCCAGCTGAGTGGTCTAGAGCAACAAGAAATAAAGTGGCTCATTAATATTTAGCTAACTTATTGTAGTTTCATTGATGCTTCTCTGTTCTTTTTTCTGTAATATCTTCTTCAACCTCTTCTCTAGCATAGATAACCAAAGAATAAATTAGTGAAAAATCTAATGAGAGAAATTAGAAGGCTGAAGTAGCAAGGATCTTCTCAAGCAAATTGGTTAAGCTGACAGCAGTGAAATTATTCTCCATGTTGATCAGTTTATAAACAAGAACAATGTCTCAAAAGATGAAATCCCAACCAGATCTGCCATCTTGCCTATTTCAACTATTCCTTCCAATTTTCACTTGTGTTGCTCAGGTGTCACTATTTCTACATAAAGTATTTCTGGAGCATTTGTTTCAAAAATCAGACTTTCGGCCATCAAACCAAATCCATTCTTCTTCTTCAAAGACTGATATTTTAAAACATTGTTTAAAATTTTGTGTTCTCTTAAGCATTTTGTGAAAGACTTTTCATTCCTATCTACATTTGCCTATGTTTTTTGGTGTGTCTTGTTTCACACCATAACAGTAAAAGTTTTTATGAGGCAAAAAAATTTTAGAGACTTGGAGAGAGCTCTAGAGTTTCGTTATGCAAGAGAATTTAATTCATTTGTAATTATAAATGCAAAATTCTGTATCTTAGTCTATATTTGCTTTACATAGACATATTATACCTTTTTGGAATCAGAATAATCCCACGATCGAAAATCTGCCCTTTGTTTGGTTCTTGAACATCCAGCATTGGGATTAGGTCTGGATGAGGATTTTTTATATGCTAATAGTTGAAAATTCAAATTTTAAAAGGACTCCAAAAATTTGTGAACTTTTTTCATTTAAATTGAATTTAAAATAATACCATATTAGTTGGATAACACCATACTGGTAGGTATCAATAAATGCTTTATTATTATTGCTCTCTTTAGTTTTGGGCTGCAGGCCCAATTAGCCCTCCATGGGAGCTAGCTTAAAAGTCCACATGGAGTACAACTTTTAAGCTACTATAATCTAAATGTAAAAAAATTGCATTGAGATTGTCTTGCACTGTGCTGTAAATCAAATTTAAAGCTATCTGTTTTGTGTGAAAAAGTAAAGTAAAAGCAATAAAGTAGGATTCAACAAAAGAGCAATTTTAGTTCACATTCTTTGTCCAAACACCTCAACAATCATATCCAAATGATTGAGTAATATATTTTCGTATTGAATTAAAGTTTCCCCAAATTACTACATTTTTTACCATTCAGATTGGAATTTATTGTGGTTTTTTAAATTCTGAATTAACTTTTTCTCTCTATTGTTCTCACTGCCTCTCAAGCCTGGCATCTTTCCTTCTTCCTTAAACCTACTGCTTCATTAGTAATTTACTCATATGAGTTCACCTATACATAGACATACACAACTGTGACACAAATGTAACTTACTAAATACCATGCAATTCAATGAAATATCAACAGTGGAGTCCATCGCTGCCAACATCAAAGGATCATCAGCAATACACCAGATCTTATTGATGTTTTGTTAATGTAGCAAGACCTAGGATTCAAACCCCATTCGCTAAATTATCAGGCTAGTGCTATGATTATCTGACTATCATCTGTTCCCTGCCATGAAAAAAACACTTGGCTGGGAAGCAGTATTGCAGTGATGATGACATCATATCTAGTGTTATTGGACTTTTTGATTAACAGGACTAAAGCATCTTCACCAATGGGATCCAAGCATGTTGAAAGATAAACCTCATTTGGTCACATTCCATGAGAATATCTTAGTCCACCCAAGAACTTTTCAGCCTACCCTCATACTCTTACACCAAAGACCACAGTGACAATGGAGACTAGCTCACATTCACAATAGTAATGACCCAATGACAACAAGTTATCTTACCATGATAACAATCCATATCATCATGACAGTAATTTAAGTACTGTATATCTCCACTTAATACTATATGAGTTGCAACATCACTGATGCCAAGCTGTATCCTTTGCCTTTGCCTTGAATAACAAATTTTCAACATGAACCTAGCTGAAACTGAAATTTAAATTCAAGTCTTGGGCAGAAATATCATTATTACATGAAAAATAATATTAGATGCAGAAATTTGTCTTTTATTGAGTTCATTAGATATTTCACTAAATCACTCATAATTCTTGATTATTTTAAATATTAAAACCATTCTGAGACTCCTTTTTTCTTTTTTTTTTGTTAGAAAAATAGTCACAGAATGGTTAATGTAACAAATAAAAATTAATATGATAAAAGAATATGTTCTTTGCCATTCCATGTTCTCCACATATATGCTCCCAAATCTCTACAAAGCATAGTCTGAGAAATCTCATTCATTTTTACCTTTTCTTGCTTTGACATTTTGCTTAGGCACTAGTACCAAAAGACTGAGTTCAATGAATATCACTTTCAGTTTGTAAATTTTGATTAGGTTACCATATGTGACAATAGAAACTGCACTAATATATTCTCCAGTTAATGGCAGTAATGTGACCTCCCTGTAGTTTGGGAACCTCAAATAATAAACCTTCTTCCTATTGCAGGTTCAATCATTCCAAAAACCCATTACTTCCTAACAACTCATCTAATATGATGATTCCATTTGACAAATAGAGATCATCAATCTCAACAACAACACTTTTAATTCTTAATTTCATTGAATTAGCAATTAAATATTGCAGAGCTCTTCTTAAATGGAACTGCTATTCAATAACAGTAACATGGGCCATGTCCAATTAATGACAGGTTCACTTCTGCTTATCAACTGTCAAAACTCATAAACAGATAAGGAAAATAATTTTATTTAAAGACAAATTACTATATTAAAAAGTTCCTTCTGATATTGTAGTCTCTTTGCAGCAATTCTTACTGAACATCTCCGTATTTTTGCAATACTGAACTTCATATTGCTTCACAATTTCTAGACTTCTGTTATTGGCAACAAAAAATATTTTTGAAACCATTCTATGCTGTCCCACTTGGTCATATGAATTTCAATAACTAATTGATGATAACTCATTGCTAATATAGGTAAAAAAAATTTGAAACATGTTGTTTCAAATGCCATCAAATGTGCAAGGGGCTGGGGTCATTAGAGATAGTAGATAGCTTCTGTTACATAGGAGACCAGATTAGCAGAGGTGGAGGAAGTTCTGAAAGTGTAGTTGCTAGGATAAGGACAGGCTGGGAAAAGTTCAGAGAGCTTCTAACTTTGTTGGTAACTAAGGGCCCCTCTCTCTGAGTGAAAGGCAGATTGTATGATGCTTGTGTACATAAAGCTATGTTACATGGCAGTGAAACATGGGCTTTGACTACAGAGGATCTGCAAAGGCTTGAAAGAAATGAAGCTAGCATGCTCCACTTGATGGGTAATGTCAGTGTGCATGCACGACAGAGTGTAAATGATTTAAGAGACATCAGATGTTGTGTGCAAGAGAGAAAACTGTGCTGATTTAGTCATGTGATGCATATGGATGAGGACAGCTGCATAGAGAAGTGCCAAGCTCTAATTGTGGAGGGTACCTGTGGAAGGGGTAGACCCAGGAAGATGTGGGATGAAGTGGTGAGAAAGAGTCCTCAGACACTGAGCTTCACTGAGGAAATGACAAGGGACCAGGAGATGTGATTTGCTGTACTTGATAATATGTGTCAAGCTAAGTAAAATCGCTGTCTTCCACACATACAGGCTTGTCCTTCAGGTGCTAGTGCCACTTAAAAAGCATCCATGCAGGTGCTGCATTAATGCACCTGTTCCAGAGCTATGTAAATGCACCCATGCTAGTAGCATGTAGAAAACATCCATCACTCTCTGTTAAATGGTTGGCATTAGGAAGAGCATCCAGCAGTAGAAACCATGCCACAACAGACAGTCGGAGTCTAGACAGTTCCCTGCTAGCCAACTCCATGTCAAACTGTCTAACTCATACCAACATAGAAAGAGGGTGTTAAACAATGACAATGATGATGTTTATACTATCAAAATGTGAAGTTAGAAATTAATGACATGTGCAAATATATCTTCATGATTATAAAGGAATCCAATAGGCAAATATATATAAGGTCACAAAGCTTCCAACAAGTCATAGTGCACTTGAGCATTGTAATACAATAAGCTCTTTAAAAGCAAACATCTAGTCCTTAGAGAAAGAAATCTAAATATATGATAACAAGAGCACACAATCATGAAAAACCATCTTAATAATATTAGCTGTGTGGTATTATTGAAATTGAAATCTGTATTGCTAATAAAAGAAAGGGATGTTATTGGTAGCCATGATAATAGTGAAAGAGATTAGACCTTCCACTGTTAAGACAATTACAAGAGTAGATGTGCTGATGTTTGCTTTTGTCTTTTTGTATATTTGCCTGTTGGATTTTTTTTTACTCTTATTGTGTAATTGATTTGTGATTTTACATTTTGGATGTATCTTTATGTTCAAAGAGTTAATTATTCAAATGAGCAACTAAAGGCTTAATAAACCACTTTTGTTTTAGTTCATTTTCTACATTTTATCTATGGTTGCTCAAACATTGTATATGATTTTTTTTTCTTCAGTCTCTAGGAAACGCATCTATTTTAAAAGGACACAAAAGACAACCTGTATCTTTAGAAGTAGGCAATATTGTCTTTATTCTTTTTATTGTTGTGATTTTAAATATATGTATCTTTGTCACTACAAAACAATAAAATAACAAAAGTTTGAATGAGTGAGTGAAGTTATCATTTTGTCTTATGTAGTTGTGTTGTGTATAGTGTAAATGGTGATCCCACATTTATTAGAGGTTCATAGGTACCTTCAGTAGAGTTTACTCTGTTGCCTTCCGTGGCATTTACTATGATGCAAGTATATGAACTAGGATCCTGGCAAGGGGTTATCATGTCTTCACAGCACACCAACACCTGCTACACTTCCCTAAATGTTTAATAGTAAAACTAAACCCACTGGACAATTCGCCTTCTATGTCCATAGAATTTGATCCAGTTCAAGCCCTGTACATTACTTTCCAACTAATACTCAAAACCACACTTCCAATTCCACTCCAAGACACAAATCCTACAATCATTACCTTAGTCCATCTCCATTGTCCATGTTATTGAAACCTCACTCTAAAAGGTGGCATCTCAACATTTGTAGATTCCACTGCTCTCTCTAGCCTGCACATATCAGCAACAGGAATTCCAGTTGCTCTGACAGAAAGTCCCCTTTTCCGACTTCTCCAAATACATCTGCTTCATTTGCTGCTCTCTGAACTCCTCCAACCACCAACAACTAACCGTATCTCTTCTTGTATCAAGGACATTTATCTAAAGTAACTTCTCCTTGAAGTCATCATTCTCAATGACTTCAACACTCACAACTCTTCTTGAACTTCATACTCATCCCACACCAATGTCACTAGTGTAGAAACTGAATCTTTCACAATCCTCAACTCACTACATCAACTCCTGTTATAGTGGCTTCAACACTTCTGGACTGGTTGGTGTTGTTCCATCTCTATTGAGACACTCCCAACTTATCTGTCATCACTCTAACTTTTCCTTTACTCTGGAAATCCCTCCCTACATGTCTTTTCTAAATCCATTAGCTTGCAAATGTTTAAGAGGAAAATTAATCACAAAATTCTCCTCACTCTCAGTCAGCCTATAAAAGCTATAAAGACAGTCCTATTTCTCTGGGGCAAACCAAAGCCATCAACATTATTATTGTTATAAATTTCAATGAAACAGTTAGTTCACATTAAAACTCCACCTAAACATAAACAACAAAATAAAATTTCTAATACCAAAAAGCAAGTATTTTTGTTCTTTTGGAGTGAAAGTGATGTTCGTATGTAAATAAAGATTTGTTGTAAAATTCTCAAAAGAAAATCAGTTCCAGAAGCTAAATCAATTAATTGTATTCATTGATTCCTTACTTAAAGTTCAGTATAAAAAGTAGGGAAATGAGTCTGTGATAGTCATGTCTTTAAGACATTGACATTATATCATAATTTTCAAAGAGTTAGAAACAGTTTATCTCCACCAAAATGTGTCTTAAAATAACAACTTGTCTTAAATTCTGTTTATTCTGATACTAAATTAAACAATGAGATGTTCAGTAAAAAAAAAAAAAAACAGCAAGATTATTGAGACAGAAATGTATGTTTACATTGATTCATGAGCAGATCGGCAATTTCCAGGACAATTTTCATCTATGTCTTTTATACCTGTAATAAAATATACAGAAAAAATGGTTAGTCTTTAAAGATCTTATATGAGACTTAATATTTATCATTTTCTTTTCTTATGTCACTTCACTTTGCTTCCACTTACATACATCTATTTTATTTTCATCATGTCCTCTCTGATCTCTGAATATCTACTTTTCTAGTGGTCTAGTAAATTTCAAATTAATTAATAGGCAATCATCTCCAGAGGGATGAGCAATGGAGAAGACAACCTGTCTAGAATGCCTTAAAAAATCACAGAAAATTTCAACAAATCAATATATGGAATAAGAGGCTTGAAGTTTAGAAACACAAACAGTCAAGTGCTGGTGCATGATAAAACACAGTGGCCCACATTGTTTGGGTGGCTGTAGTTGTCTATGTCAACAAATTTAATACCATCACCTGGTTCTTCAGTAACTGTAACAGAGCCCATTCATTTGCAAACATTCAGATTGACTCTTCAGTTCAAGGATAATCCAATATGCTGCTTCATACTGCACTTTTCCTGGCATAGTGCTAATATTTGTTAGGAATACAGAAAGTGATTCTTCAGCAAAGGCCCACTCCCAGGTATAATAGACCCCCATCAATGAGTAATACTTCAGGAGGCTGCCCTATTTGCTGATAGGCACATCTACAGCCACTGACTTCCTTACAGATTGTTCAAAGTAGAGGTTAGTGACAACCCATGTATCATGTTTTATTCTTGTTTTCCCATACTACTCTTGGGAGTCCCAAAAATGTCATAAACATAAAATACTACTTTCAAAAATGATATCAGAATGAAAAACTCCTTAATATCAGCTCTGATACTGCCATTGTCAGCATTTTAAAAGCTGTTTCCATGCTTTACTTTGTAAAGTAAGAGTGGAAGTATTTCTTCAGCTATGAGGATGAAAATTAGCAACAGTATGTAAAATTTGATCTAACCACAACATTGTTAGAAACATGAACACCTGATATCTGTTGCAATTGGTAATCTCAGTCATAAAAACTTCACTGAAGCTTCACATAACAATGGTTAAATATTGGGTGGTAGCAGCTGCAGTCATGGCTAGCTCAGTACAAAAGTTTATTACTTTTGCCTATTCAAACAGAGAGTTTTTGATTATAGAAACAGAGCTAGCGAGGTACATATGGTTGGTCTGAAATCTTTTTATGATACCTTGTGCAGCTCTCCAGCTCTGGCCAAACCTCCGAACCCACAACAGCATGGAAAATGAATGTTAAATAATAATCTTTTCTACTCTAGGCACAAGGCCCGAAAATTTTGTGGGAGGGGGCCAGTCGTTTAGATTGATTCCAGTATGCAACTGGTACTTAATTTATTGTCCCCAAAAGGATAAAAGGCAAAGTCGACCTTGGCGGAATTTGAGCTCAGAAAGTAAAGACACGAAATACCGCTAAGCATTTCACCCAGTGTGCTAACGTTTCTGTCAGCTCACCACTTTAAATGTTAAATAATAATAATGATATGATGATGGTAGTGGTGTTAATTGTGGTATTGATAATGATGACAATGATGGTTTAGTTAGCTTAATTCCCAAACGTAGATATCAGTAAAAGTGACTAACTGAATGAGTGAGGAATGGTAGTGATGATGATGATGATGATGATGAAGAGGAAGAAGAGAATGACAATGATGATGAAATGGAAGACATTACAGTAATAATTGTTTGAATAAAAGAAGCTTTCTGTCACAAGTCAAGAAATTACTTCAACTGCAACTGTAGAATTTAACTTACTATCAAAAGTTGCACCACACCATAAGCAATAAAAGTAGGTGTTTCTTAGATAGTCAATCACCATTTCTAGTTTTTCTTCAGGCTGAAATTTTAGAAAATAAAGATATAGAGTAAGAATTAATCAAAAATATATTGTTAATTATAAATCAAACAAAATTTAGTTGCTATAAGTCATTGCCACCATCTTCTACTGATTTCCACCAGTATACACTGCTGCCTATTGTCAATCTGTCACTATCGTAATATAAACCATTCCTATAGTGTCAGTTGTTGCATCTCCTCTCACTTCTATGTAACCCACTTCACTTGACAACATATAGTTGGATCTATCTTCAGGCTTCATCAGGAAATCAAAGTATAATTGTTCATTTCTATTTCAAAGTATTTTCTATAATAGTTTCTAATATAAAGCACAGGTTTTCAAATATATTAAGATGAAATGTATGGTTATAGAAAGGTGTCTATACCTTTTCACTGGGGAATTAGAGACACTAAGGAAATAAATGGTTCCAAACAAAACTGAAACTAAATAACATTCCTCTGATTGAGAATAAAAATCTATTCTACAATGTCTATCTTCTGCTGCACAAACATCAAAAAACAAATAATTTGGAAATGAAACAATAAACTATTGAAGGCTATTGTAAGTAATACTAAGGTTATTTTGATTCTGGTTCAAATTTCTGATTTCATTAGTATGTGATCAACTGAGATTTAGGCAAGTCAAAACTTTTTTTCCACTCTAGTACAAATAACTCAGTTCTGTACATTTTCATATTTACAGAGAAAGATGGAACACATGAAAGAGGAAGACCCAGAAAGACATGGGACAAAGACTGAAGGACAACCTCAGGACATTGAACCATTCAGACGAGATGACAAAGAACCAAGATACCGAGCACCTTGCTGTACTCAAGAAACACATACTCCACAGCAGAAGTGTTGAGGTTGCTCCCTCTGGTGAGGTAGTTTGGCCTGCAAGTGCCCTGTGCTGGTGTCACATAAAAAGCATTTGTGCCTGTACTGTGTGAGAGTACCACCCAACACACCCTGTAAAGTGGTTGGTGTTAGGAAGGGCATCCAGCCATAGAAACCTGCCAAATCAGACTGGAGCCTGGTGCAGCTCTCTGGCTTGCCAGCTCTGGTCAAACTGTCCAACCCATGCCAGCATGGAAAACATGATTAAATTATGATATTGAAGCAATTTGTTTTATTGACAAATAACCGTTTTTCATATATTTCAATTTTTCAACCAAATGTTAAGTAACAGTAGGAGCTATTTTAAATGTTACTCAAGGGAAACAATTTCCAGACCCTGACTAAGAAGTGGGACCAATTTATTTCAGCAAGCTGTTTTATAGCTTGTATATTTGCACAAAAGATTAGCCTAGTGTTTATGTGAAGTGACCCATCATTCTGTAAACATATTTATATTGCCATAAACACAATATTCTGTTTTTCAGACCAATTTCACTTCTACTCTATTTTTTTAACCAAATTATTTGGCAGGCAGCAAAAGGAAGATGAAGACACTGCTCTTCCTCTCTGAAATAAACATGTCCCATGCTAAGTTTATTCTAGCTCTAATCCTAATTCTAAACCACAACAACTCAAAGGCTCCTGAGGGTGATTGAACTTAAGGATAAGCTCAGCATTGGATTAGCCATTAAGCAAAATAAGTACATGCTTAGGGCATCAAGGGAAGTGGGGCACCACAGAAATGGGAAATGGTTTATGGTATAAAAGATGTCACTTTAAACTTGCTAAAATAATATTCGGGATGCCTTAATCTCTACTAAGTATAAAAGCAGACATGTTATGTAAGATTAATTTTAAGGATTTGATCAAAGATTTTGCAATTAGAAAAAGTAGGCGAAAACTTTTCAAATATAAATAAAGTGGAAATATACACAATGAAACATTACTTTCCATCTTACTGTTAGTTTTGTTTCATTTTGAGAAATAGAAATTTATTTTATTGCTTGTTATTGTTTATACTTTAAATTATATAAATAAGGGTGCACCAAAATCTTATAAGTGCTTAGGGCCTCTATGGGTCTTAATCCAGCCCTGGGTAGACTTGATGCAACAGAAGAAGAAATGTGGAGAATCAGCTGTTCTGACACTTTTTTATGTAATGAGAAATCTTGTTAGCATGTCCAACTTTTTCTCAAAGCAGAATTGAAGTGCAATATTTACAGATCACTTTGATAGCCTCTTTGCTAGGTTAATTCATTTTATAAACTAGACTAAGAGAATACAATAATGTATACATAAAAGTGTGATTGATCAAAGAACAATGGTTACCAGATTGGGTGTAACTACTACAATCCCAACCACAATAGACATTGGGTTTACTTAAGAAGGATGTTATAAGTAAAGACATTCTTGAAGAGAAATTAATTTTACTGTTATTCTTTGGAAGTTTCTCATGTTATCTTTTATAATGTACTAGCAGGTGTGCATCTCTTTTTTGTCTCAAAACATTAACAAAAACTTCATGCTAAAGATGTTTTATAGAGCCAAATGAGATTGGACAAAATGTTTGGCAATTACTACTTTATATTTTTTAAGTTCAGAGACATAGAATTCTACTCTCATGAATTTCAATTTTTTAGTTGGAATCTATGTTGAATTTGATTGTCAGTATGACTATATCATTCAATTGGCTATAGATGTGGTAAATAAAGGTTTAATCAAATCCTAACCAAAGCTAAATAAACCACAAAAACTCAATAACTGAGACATAACTTACAGTATAAATGTCTAAAATTGGTTTCTCTTCAGCCTCGTCTTCACTTTCATCAGCTAATTTTTGTTCTAATCGATAAAGTGGCCAATAGAACCAATCTTTTGGTTCAGTTATTTTCTGAAAAATAGAATATGAATATGAATATATTTCACACACACACACAAAACTGCATCAATATGTGCTACTGTGACTAGATGTGTATTTGAATGTAGAAAAAAAACCCTCCACTTCTGAAGACCAGATTGACATATTGATCTTTGACTAGAGCAAAACAGAAAACTAGACTGAATATTAACTACAAGTGAACCAATATGGCAGGGATTGTATAGAAAGATATTTTTTGACAGCTTGAAATGCCAATTGAATTGACTAGTTTCATTGCCCTTACAGCTCATCAGAATATGCCTATCTCACCTTTTCAATGAGTTGGAAAGGTGAGTAATAGAAAGCTACTTATTGAATTATAAACAATATTGTGCCAATCACAATTCATTTACATGGTGGTATGAGATTGATGGCCTGTCGTTAATAATCATTCAACCACTACCATGGTTGAATAATATTGAGGTCAATATTTTCAATCCCATTTTATTTTCAATCTCTATTTCTATTTCTGTTAGTGTATTCTCTTGTTTGCACACACTATATTTACACCACACAAATTTTTATGTTCTTTTAATTTATATATTTATATGTTATGCTTTTATATAGAGAGATTTGTATTGATCTGTATTAATATGTATTCATGTATATGTATTTAAAAAAATATTAAAAAAATTTTACGTCTATGTGTTTTCCGTTTGGGAATTTGCTGATTGACCTAAACTTTGTTTCTGAGTTTACCTCTTCCATTATTGTTCGTCTCAGACTCATTCCGAGCACTTCTCAGTTACAGCCCATATATCTTGAAAGAAAGGTTTAATAGTACATATATATATATGTGTGTGTGTGTGTGTGTGTGTGTGTGTGTGTGTGTGCGTGTGTGTGTGTATGTATGTATGTATGTATAGATAAAAGGTATCGGTATCTAGAAGACCTAAAGAGTGGCAGGTCTTACTCCATAGCACTAAGTAAGTGTTAAGCTTTTGGTTCAATAGTGATATGAGTGAGGAGTCTAATGTGGGTCTTGTATTAGCATGCATATATATATATATCATCATCATCATCATCATCATCGTTTAACGTCCGCTTTCCATGCTAGCATGGGTTGGACGATTTGACTGAGGACTGGTGAAATATATATATATATCATCATCATCATCATCATCATCATCGTTTAACGTCCGCTTTCCATGCTAGCATGGGTTGGACGATTTGACTGAGGACTGGTGAAACCGGATGGCAACACCAGGCTCCATATATATATATATATATCTGACAAAATGAAATAACAAAGCCAAGGCTGTGAGGAGTTTTCAGGACATTTATAAGGAAAAAGATATATAGTTTTATAGCTGTTTCTGGGATATTATGGATATCCCTTCATTGGAGACGATGTAAGATGGTTAAATAGAGGTAAATATTTGAGTTCGAAATAAGGAATTATTATGGAAAAGAAGAAGATAGGGAATACAGAGGAAAATAAGAGAATGAAAGTAGAAATTAAATATAAAATATATAAAAATATTGTAGTTACAGTTCCATTATTTGAGGAAAGTGGTGTATAGAAGTGGTAAAAAAGTTTCCTGTACATGGTATGTAAGTTCCAATAGTAGTTCATATTTAGTCATTTCAAAGTATAGAGCTATACTTCTCCTAATCAAAAAAGCTCATTTCTGTTTGATAGTTATACTAGAATTTATTTATTATTATCTTAATTATAAAATATATAACTCCAAAAGAGTTTAAAATTTTAAAAACGAAGAAAAAAATTTAAAATAACAAAACAAAAAAAGCGCCCATGTGTGCTAAAAAATAAATAAATAAAACAAAAAATGTTTTGAATCAAATAGGTGCATTTCTTTTTTTTTTTGTTGCTTTTTTGCTAATTAATGATTGAATACTTAATTAAATTTACAATTATAATTCTCATAATTAATTAACCTTTTACTCTGAATGATTGTTTGATTGACTAATATATTGATTACTTATAACTTGCATTTAGGTAGTTTGAATCAATATTTAGCATTTCTAGCACAGCAACTTGCGTTTTTTGACTACTACAATGAAAAAAAATTGCAGATTCACCACTCACCAATTTATTTTTGTTTTTTTTTTGTTGTTTTTTTTTTGTTTTTTTGGCATGATCTAACAAACTAATACTTATTTACGATTTATTTAATATGTTGGAAATCTAACACTGCTTGAAGTCCAACATCAAGTGTAAATATGCACCACCTTTCTAGCATAAATCTATTTCTATTAATTATTCTAATAATTTTCTCTACATTTGCTCATTTTCTAATTTTAGTTACAATTTTCGATTTTATCATGAGCCAGTGTAACTAAAGTGCTCTTACAATTCATTTATTATTTACTTAGATTAATACTTATTCTTATTTTAATTCAATCATCAAACATGAAAAATAATTCAAAAATTATTTAACAAAAGTATTAAATAAAATGAAAAATTCTTAATCAGGTACAATTATAAATTATTAATTGTCACTATTTATTAGTTTATTTGCATTGCCTGGAAAAATAATGGAATACAATAGAAAATGCGGGCACATGGAGGTTAATATTCTTAAGTTATTACACCAGGCAAAGTACAGGACAAGCATATTTTTGCTTAAAATATTGCAGCTGTAGTTAAAATTTTAAAATATATCTAGATTTAAAAACTAAAAATAATAGCTTTTATTAGCTACTCTATAATTAAAAATTAACTCAAATAATAGATTTAAGGCTAACTGTTAACAAAAAATAAAAAATTTTTCAATAGCCCCGTTTAAAATGTTTTTTCAATTACAAGTTTTTAAATACTCCCATATCCATATGGAGTGGGTGTATTGAGAGATTTACCTCCCCCCGACATTTCATACCACATGAGCTATGTAGCCCCTCACAAAGAAGAAAAATTTAATTAGAAAGAGTACCCCACCCCCACCTCTGGAAAATATCACTGTACCCTCCTCTAAGCCTCAATCCTACCATAAAGATATCAACTGAACTTTCCTTTTTTGAAATTTCCAGAAGACCAGCCTTATGGTGTCTTTATCAATGAATTATAGTGTGCCAATTTTTATCAAAATGATGAGCAAAAAAGGAATTTAAGTAGTTCTTAAACTTGTAATTGAAAAAACATTTTTAATGGGACTATTGAAAAATTTGTTACTTTTTGCTAATAGTTAGCCTTAAATTTATTATTTGAGTTGATTTTTTAATTATAGAATAGCTTATAAAAGCTATTATTTTTAGTTTTTAAATCTAAATATATTTTTAAATTTTAACAATAGCAGCAATATTTTAAGTATAAATATGCTTGTCCTGTACTCTTCCAGGTGTAATAACTTATCCTGTACTTTTCCTGTACTTATTAAAATAACTTAAGAATAGTAACCTCCATGTGTCTGCATTTTTCATTGTATAGTGTGGGCATGAATGAATGTGTATACAGAGAATACTTTGCACTTGTATGTAAAGAAGCAGATTTGGTAATTTAGGAAGTATAGTTTCAGTACTCTTAATATTTATTCTCTTTATGAGAGTTCGTTCAATCAGTTCTTGTCAATCAAAACAAAAATAAATACAGATAGATTTAACAGGGCTGGATGGATTTAAAGTTTGAGGACACAGGGGATTATTAATGAACCTAATTTTAATAAACTACATCACCATTAAGTCTGTCAAGAATTTTTTGCAGCTGAAAGGAACCTAAAGATTGCAGGCATGTTGTAGTGGGACTAATCCCAATTTTCATAACTTTACATAGTTAAAGAGATATTTCTAGTCCAGGATAGATACATTTGTCTAATGCATGATTTTTTTATACTATAGGAAACTTTGATGCAATAAACTATTTACATTAAGAAGAGAAAATAAACAACACTAATGCCACCACCATATAAGATGTTACATATAAAGAAAATTAGGGTTAATACTAAGAAGAGCGGGATGTTTTTCCTTTTACTAAACAATCAACAGAGAAGTAAAATTGTCAGCTCCTCATCCAGACAACTGAGGCAAGAAAAGTTATGTCTTGTTCAGTGGTTCAACATTATGGATCTAGTATTGTCTGAACTGAAGACCTGTTCCAATATAACAATATAACAATAGCCAAGTGACTGAAATTAATACAGGAATGTGGTCAGAAATTCTTTGTCATCCAGGCAAACATCCAGCTGATCACGCCTGCTACAGTTCTTGCCAATCTTCACACATTCTCTGCATCCAGTGCCCACATCTCACTGCCGTACAGCATCATATTTCATACACAAGTACCATGCAATTTGTGTAAAAAACTTACTGTAACCGCAGATGTCAGCTTTTCACACTTATGCACTTCAGGCCACTTTGAAAAACTGTCCACCACAAGGTAATATGAACCCTTAAGTGGACCTGCATAATCAACATGCAGCCTGAACTATGGAATATCTGTTTTTGGCCACGGTTGCCGTTTAGTGGTATGTCATTTTTAATCTAAAATATACTCTCCTTCATTTTCTACAATACTCTTCCATCTATCTGATGGACTTGCAAGGCCCCTCTTCCAAAATTCACTTGTCTGTGATGAAAAATACTCCTCCAGTACTGTTCTGACCTTCTCTACAGAATTCATATTTTTTCCGTCCAAATGATTTCAAAGACTACAAAATAATTGATAATCAGATGGGACAATATCCGGCAAATATGGTGGGTGGGGCATTGTTTCCCATTCAAACTGCTCCAGCCTTTGGAATGTCCTCTTCGCTGTATGTGGCTGAGCATTATCTTAATGGAAGAATACCTTACGTCTTGAAACCAAAGATGGTCGTTTTGCTTCTAGTGATGAATGGTTAAATGACCAAATCCAAGCTTCTCTGCTAGTTCCTCAATAGTTACAATGGGATTTTGTTCCACCAGGGTTTGCAGGATGTCCTCGTCCAGCTCTACAGATCTTCCAGGATCTTGTCTTCTAGGCTGTAGTTTCCGGCTCGGAATTTCTGGAACCACCGTTAACACTCGCTTATGTTTACTGTCTGATCCTCATATACTGCATTAATATTCCTCACATTTTCCGTTGCACTGTTACCTTTATTGAACTAATAAAGCAAAATATGCTGAATATGCTCCTTTGCTACTTGCATTATAGCTTTGAAAAAATAACTGTTAAAATCGAACTGCACTAAGAATAAGTACAAGGTAAAATTACTACCTGCTTTTATAGCAAGTTGATGCAAGTAGTTTATCTTATCCCCCTCTGACTTTTAATTCATGCAATTGAAAAAAACTGCATTATTTATGGGATGACCTAATACATAACTTCTCATTAGTGATTCCATTCTCGAAACCCCTGGGTGACCAATGTGAAATCCCTTTAGTAATCACGTCTGTTGTGCGGCTGGCACTATGAATTTGTGCAAACACATTGTCACACATTGAGAATGGGTTCAACTTTGTGTTGTGCATATTTTCATCTCTTTTAGCCATCAACGTTTCTTTCATTTTTTTTTAATTAATTAGTTTTCCGATTTTAATTTTGTCTAGTAGTTCATGTATGACATTACACAAAACATTTTTAATTTCATTTTCTGCTTGCAACGCAGCAATCATGGTATCTTCAAATGGTTCAGCATTTTTTGAAATCAGTCTTGATAGGTAATCAGCGTGTACTAATTTTTTTGATGGTATATACTCCATCTTAAAATCATAGTTTAATAATATAGTACCCCAGCATTGCAACCTATTAGCAGTATGGGTAGGGATTCCTTCCTTTGACTCATATATAGATAATAATGGATGATGATCAGTCTGTAGTTGAAAACTTTTACCATGTAAAAATCTATGAAATTATTTTATGGCAAAAATAATCAATAGAGCCTCATTTTCAATTTGGCTGTAATTTTTTTTTTTTTTTCCTGATATCAGAGAACATGAAGCATGAACCACTGCCTTCATGTTACCATCTTTATATTTATGTAGCATTACTGCTCCAATACCATACTCAGAGGCATCTCTGCTGCAGGATCAAAGTGTGCTAACAAGAAATCAGAGGTTAATATTTTTAAAATTTCGTTGAAAAGCCTTCTGACAATTTTTAGACCAATTCCACTTTACATCTTTTTTAATAGATTATTTAGTGGAACTCTTACCTTATGCATGTTTGGAATATAACTTTGGTAATAATTTGCCAGTCCCAAAAAAGCTTGTAACGTTGCTATATTTGTTGGAGGGGCCATATTTTTAATTGTGTCTACCCTCGACAGATCTGGTTGACATCCATTTCTGTCAATGATTTGTCTTAAATATTTTATTTTCAGTAAGAAAAATTCACACTTTTCTTCACTCAAAGTAAAGCCATAATCCCTAACTTTTTCGAACACATATTTTACATGCTCTACGTGTTGGTCCCAAGTTTTGCTTTTGGTAAATTCAGTCTGCTAACATTGCATCCATAATCTGTTGAAAAATCGCCAGTGTGACTTTTAAGCCAAATGGTAACCTGTTGTATACAGTGTGTTAATTGTTAGGTATTTAGAATATTCATCATCTACCTTGATTTGTAGGAACACATCAGAGAGATCCAACTTAGAAAATATCTTGCCACCATTTAATTTTGCAAATATGTCTTCCGGAGTAGATAGTGGATAGTGGAGCGTTTTAAGACATTCATTTAAACCAGTGGAAAAATCATCACACACTCTGATTTTATTATTCTTTTTCTTAAAGTACACAGTCGGTACTGCTCATTTAGAGTATTCCCCTTTCTGAATAACTCTAATTTTTTCTAGTCTCTCTAACTCTAAGTTTATCTGTTCTAATGCTGCGAATGGTACAGTTCTTTTTGGTTTAAATACTGGTATGGCATTTTCTTTTACTTGAAACTTCGCCTTTGTTTTGGTGCACAGACCTAATTTATCAGACAAAACTTCAGGAGAAATCTTTTTAAATTTTTTAAAATTTTTCTGACAACTTATTTGCACTGGTGGTAAAACCATTCACATTTTTACAGAAAAGATTTATGGGGAGGTCCCATAAGTTAAATAATTCCATCCAGTCTGTGCCGAATAAATATATCATATTTCAACACAAAAATTGGCTTTTAAGCTTTTTCCATGAAATGTAACATCACTTATCATTTTTTGCCCTTAAAATGTAATTTTTTCCCTGAAACATCACATGTAATTTTTAAATTTTCTTTTCTGCGTCAATTATTGAGATATCACTGTCCATATCCAATCATAACTTTACGTTTATGTTATTAATTTTTTACATACACAAATTTCCTTTGAGACTCGTTCATATTTCTAGTCACCGATATCCTGTCTACATGATTTTTGCTGTTGAACTGTTTTTTAGGTTTTGTTTTACTGTGTGATTTTTATGACCTATCTTACCACACTTGAAGCATTTTATATTTTTAAATGGACAGTTACTTTTAAAATGTAGACCACTGCACCATAACATGGATTCAGTCTTGACATTTTTTCTCTTTTTTCTTATCTATTACCGGTTAAAATGCATGAATATGAGAGCAGTCTTTTTCTTCAATTTTATCTGTGTCATGTCTTAGATTTATAATCTTCTGGCATTCTTCTCCTACTGCCTGTAGAGTTAATTTTTGGTCCCATTCTAATTTTGTGAATATCTGGAATATATATCTCCATCTTTGCTTGTAGTTAGCCTGTGAACAAAAATTAGACATTTGAATATGTCTAGGGTTAATTCATTTAATTTGAATTTTTCACATTCTCTGATAACAACCCCATCATAGGTGACAAAATCTTCAACATTTTTTTGACCAAATTCAAACATTGCCAGCAAGTATTGAACATGGAACAAATCTCAACTGGCTTCTTCGACAGAATATAGTTACTATATTTTTCATGTTTGGCAGGGGATAACTTTCTTAAAAGTAGTTGTACTTTTTTCTCATCAGACCAATTTTTACATTCTTCTTTGAAGACTTCTTTGTATCTTTGAAAATATGCAGAGAAGGTAATCCCTTCTTCTTTTCAATGAGTTCTGTAGAGACAAAAATAAATGGTAGTCAGATGACACAATATCAGGAGAATATGGTGGATGGGGTAAGAGATCCCAGCCAAGTTCATGTAACTTTGTTCAGATAGCCAAAGATACATGTGGTTGGGCACTGTCTTGTTGGAACACTACCCCTTTCCTGTTGGCAATCTCCAGCCTCAATTCTTTGGGGTTTTTTTTTTTTGTTCAATTTAGCCAGCTGACAACAGTACACATGGTCTGGTTTTGTGGGAGAAGCTCATAATAAATAATGCTTTTATGATCCTACCAATCACAAAGCATAGCTTTTTTTGCATAGATATTCATCTTTGGCTGCTGTTTTGGGGGATCCTTATGCAAACTTCAGGATCTTTTTTACACTAAGTTTTCATACACAATCCATTTTTCATCTCCAGTCATAAGTTGTTTCAAAAAAGGCATGCTTTCATTCTGTTTCAAAAGCATATCACAAATGGAATATCAGTCCAAGCAATTCTTTTCTGAGAGTTTGCAAGAGACCCATACATTATAGCGAGAAATGTATCCTAGCTTCACTAGGTATTCATGAGCTGTACTTTTAGAAACTTCCAACTCCTCTGCAAGTTCTCTAGTCATGATATTTGAGTTTTCTTCGATTTTACCTTCAAAACATCTTCATCCAAATTTGAAGGTCTTCCACTGCAGCTGTCATCTTCCAAACTAAACTCTCCAGCTTTAAATTTTGGAAAGCACCTTTGAACAGTTCATACACCTCCAGCAACATCACCATAAACTTCACAAATGTTTTGCAAGTCTTTGCAACATTTTCTCCTTTTTTAAAAAAGAAAAGCATTATAACACGAATATGAAATTTTTGGTTATCCATTTCAAGTGTCAATAAAGGGTAACTGGAATGAAAGATAAATCTATTTTTAGTCAGAAACAATAAGAGATGCACTACCACTTCAACAACTATGTTATGTTTCAGGTATGGTCAATGAAGTGTTAAAAGATTTAGCTTCAAAACACTCAGAACTTTCCAGACAACCTAATATATGGAATCTCTACCAACTCCTTTTCTGCATATTGAACATGACCAAGGTAATATTTCATCATAGCTAGACATGAGATTTAGCATGCCCCTGGACTGGCTCTTGTGCGGATGGCACATAAAAGACACCATTTCGAGCGTGGCCGTTTTTGTGCGGGTGACACATAAAAGCACCCACTACACTCTCTGAGTGGTTGGCGTTAGGAAGGGCATCCAGCTGTAGAAACTCTGCCAAATTAGATTGGAGCCTGGTGTAGCCATCCGGTTGCACCAGTCCTCAGTCAAATCGTCCAACCCATGCTAGCATGGAAAGCGGACGTTTAAACGATGATGATGATGATGATGATGATGCATCCAACTATAGCAAATCTTTCACAACAAATTTCATCTGATTCATGCAAGTATGGAAAAGGGAACATTATGATGATGGTGGTGATGATAATGATGAGTATTATTATGCTGTGTTTCTTTAAATGCAGCTGTACCTTATTCATCAGTATTTTCTGCAATGGTACTTATCTTTACAGTGTGACAATTATGATGCATTTTCACTCATCCAGTCTCTGCAGTGCTTGCTACTAAAATATGTATACATTAGTAGGATTACTGGCTTGTTCTTTCAGCATTACAAACAAGCTCTTTTATAGTTAAAAGGCTGAGTAGTATTCTCTTTTGAATCTGGTCCTTCCATATCATTTTTGGTGATGATTGTAGATTTAATGGATACAAATGCCTTCACTGCATTAATATGAAGTTTATCCTTCACAATGGTAGAAATCAACATGAGACAAACTGAAACCTCATGTAAACACTGAAACAGCTTTTCCTTATTCATGCTGGGCTGTTAACTTAATCAATTTCTTTTTTCTTAAGCAGCAGGAAACTCACTTTTACAAGTGTTAGGGATGTTTTAGGGTTAATAAGCAACACAAAAATAAAATCAAATAAATAATTGAGAACCAAAATCAAAATAAAGTTATTTTATGGATAAAGTTGAATCTACTTACAGCTCTGCCATCAAGTTCATCACAAACTTTTTGACTTTTTTCTAAGTCCTTTTCTATTTCCTTTACACTGAACTTGTCACTCATCCGTTGCATGAAGTTTCCTTGGAGCTTTTGATTCTTCCTTTTTACCATTTCTTGAAATTTATTTATTTCTGCTAATTGTTCTTTTCTTTTAGTTGCCAATCCAAGACCTTCTCGGTTACATTTTACTTTGATGGGGACTGGTTCTGAACGTCCTTGACCTTTAAAACAAAATCCAATAATATAATCAGCAATAGAAAGTGTGTAAGATGAGAAGAAATATATAATCAATTGATTTGGATCATATTACTGATTTTAATTTATTTTCCCAACTGGAATGGAAGACAAAGCACCAAACTAGAAACCAAAGTAAAAATTTATTATACATGGAAAGAAACACTAATTTAGAAAGTGACAGCATCGCAGTCAAGAATAGATTAAATATAAATGAGAAAAAAGACTAAAACCTTTTACCATGAAATAAAGAAATAACTTTAATCCTGATATTTCCACTGAAAAAGGTTTTATTCAAAGGTAAAGAGAAAGACAGAGATGTTTTAGTTTGTCAGAGTTCCTGTCTATATGATGGGGTTGAGAAGTGCTGAGACAGTGTTGAGACAATTAGGCGTTGAGAGCATGAGAAGTGTTGAGACAATGAGATTGAATTTTGCATGGCACAGGAACTGGTAAAAGTGGCTAGATTAGTCAATGTGCTTCATGCATTTTATGTCAGCTATTGATGGTGGGTTTGAATTGTTTTATGAGAGCTACCTCCTTAATTCACAAATACCCAACATTTCAGTCTGCATCTCTGAAAGTGAAAGTAATGTCTTGGCTGCAGCATTTATTCAGGTAATTTTTTCACTGATGAAGCATCTGTATGGAGATGTCCATTGATTTGGATGTATGAGTGCTGAAGAATGCTACCAATATAGTATCTGCTGCCTTGTGAGCATGGTAGATGATATGTATACCCATAAAAATATGTCCAGGTGGCAAAATAGACAGTCAGCCAACATGGTTATATCATATGCATAAGGAGACCATCTTTTATACAGATATTTTGGGCTTGCATGGGATAGCTGTATATCTAACCTTTATCTACATATAGCCTTGTAGACAGCAGAAGTTGCTTGGTTGATGAAGAGTTGTTTTATTTCTTTCACTTGGAAGATGTTTAGTAGCTGATAAAGGTTGCTGGGTAACCATGAATTTCCAGCATCCTTAAGAACTACTTGGTATGGCAAACTTCTTCAATATATAGTCCATCTTTTAATCTAAAAAAGCAGCAAAGCCAATGATTTACTATTACAAATGTTGCTATCTCTTTCTCTCTCTCTCTTTCTCTCACTCTCTCTCACACACACACACACACACACACACACACACACACACACACACACACATATTCTAGAAGATCGTCAGATCAAATCTCAGGCATTTGATTTGATGATATGTAGTAAGACTTGCTGACAATGTCAAATAAGTAAAGTTATTCAATATGACACAGTAATTCATTATTTAAGACCAGAGTTAGGGTTATGGTAGAACAATGCACTGCAGGCTAAGTCACTTTATGCAACAGTTATTGCTGATTCCTTGTATAGTTATAATTACATATTTCAGAGACAGAACAATTTACAGTTAAAGGGCTTCAGTCATTTCTGATTAAGTAGACATAAGACACTGAGGTAGCAAACAATCCAATATTGGTTATAACCTTTGAACTTGTATACCCTGCATTCCTCATTTGATCAGAAATCATCCTTTATGTTACCATGCAATAGCCACTTAAGTGGAGGTGCAGGAAGGCAATCAGCATATGTTATATTCTCTGCTCCAATTTTTACATGATCTGAAAATTTGATGGTTTTCTGAAGTAGGGTGAATGGACTAGAAACATTGCAGTGTGGTTAAGAAGATCACTTTGCAACCACATGGTTTTAGGTTCAGTCCCATTGTGTGGCACCTTGGGCAAGTGTCATCTACTATAGCCCAAGGCAGACCAATACCCTTCAAGTGAATCTGATAGACAGAAACTGTATGGAAGTCCATTGTGTGTGTCTGTCACACATGTGCATGTGTGCGTGTGTTCATGCATGCATGCATGCATGCCTGTCTGTCTTTGTGTTTGTCCCCCTCACCACTGGAGACACTGGTGTTGGTTTGTTTATGTCATCATAATTTAGCAGTTTGGCAAAAGAGACTGATAGAATATGTACCAGACTTTAATAAAACATCAGTACTGAGGTTGATTTGTTCAACTGAACCCTTTGAGGCAGAGGCCTAACATAGCCACAATTCAATGACTGAAACAGGTAAACAATAAAAGATAAAATTTAATAGTAGTTCTTGTAGAATTTATCATCCAACAGACTTTTTATTAAATAAAAATGTCAGTAATAAATAATAGTTAATAAATAAAATCTATGTCCCCAAATTTGAAATTTAAAATTTTTAGTCTGATAAACAAACATCAGAAAAGAATAGGGTATCAACCAACCTTCTTTGCCTAGTGACATTCCTGGTTTATAACCCATTTTCTGTAATAATGCAAATCCTTTGTTATCTTCACTGAGCTTTATACTTAAACCTTCTGTTCGCCTTTCTTTTTCACTTTCTTTCATATTCTTTCGTTTCAACTGGTTCTGTCTGTTGGCCTGTTTTGTTGCCTTCTCTACATGGTATTGTCGACTTGTTGCTTTAGACACAAGTCCTGGTCGTAAGTTAACACTAGAATGAAATCATCACATGTATTAATTGATTCATCTGTAGTCCTACATATGATAACATCCCATAACTGACTGGCCGATTAGGGCAACACTGGGAAATATATGTTATATAGTTATAAGTTTGTCTTGCTGCTCATTTCAATCTGAATCCATTCGAAATGACCTAAGGTCAGCTAAATCAGTATTTCAGAAAGAAGTTAGGGATATAGGTAAGTGTAATGAATCTAATGTTAAAGTTTAATATGTATGTGTATATACTTAAATAAATAAATAAATATATATATATATATATATATATATATATATATATATATATATATATATATATATATACTAGTAGAAACACCCACCGTTGATTGGGTTGAAAAAAGCTGCCAAAATTATATTATGAATATTGAAAGTTATTCACTTAGATTGTATTGAATATATACAAGAAATGACTGTCAACTTTCATGTAGAGAATAGAACTGTTTCCTTCTGGCCAATAGCATCATGGGTGCATATAAACTTTTGATCTATGATCTCTAGTATTTCAGTCTAGAAATGAAGCAAACATTGCAGACTTTGGCTTATGCCTAGTACAAGGTAATTAAGTAAAAGTTAGGGGAAAACTAAAAACATATGTACTATAATTTATTGAATTTAAGTATTACAACAAGCAAAAATACAAATAGCTTTTCAAAACAAATAAAAACAATATAATAATGCTATTAAAGTGCATACACAAATTTAATAGGAATACATAATAACAATCTATCTCTGAGTAGCATACTACTTACACAGAATAATGAAGGAGACAACTGAAGATCAAACATTGTAAAACATGAAAAATAGTCCATGAATAATTTTAAGAAAATGACTCTCCCCAGACACAACAGAATTTTGTTTTTAGTTTTCCTAGAACTTTCATTTAGTTTTATTGTGTCTGGGGAGAATCCTTCTGTCTTGATGTCTTATTAACACTCGCCAGTTCGAGTTCCACTCATTTGTTTTTTTTTTTTTCCTAAAATTTTTGTTGCTTGTTGCAATGTCTTCAATAGTTGTCGACTGTGTCCATTATCAGAGCTGCATTTCTGCTTGTTTGTTTGTTTGTGCGCTAAATTTCAACCTTTTATCACTCCCCCTCATGCATCTTCCTCCCTCAATATCTCTTCCATCTTTTTTCATTGATTTGATAAACCTAAAAACTCTGTCTGGGTTCTCATCTAGCCCACACAATCTCCCCTCAGCCTCCTTCCTCATAGATCTTGCAACCACCCTCTTTGCATGATTCTTCGTGTTATTAAAGCTGGCTTTCATTTGCTCAGTCCTATTATTACATAAAGCTTTGTGCGCCTCCTTCTTTCTTGCTATCGCATCCCTCACCTCCTTGTTCCACCAGCACATATCTGCTCAACCCTCCTATCTTTCATTCTTCCACACACTTCGTCACATGCCTTTAGTACCCCTTCTTTAAAAGACTTCTACAAATCTGGTGCAGCAATGCTTACCAACTCCTCAACTTTCTACTCAAACCTTGCTTTTGTTTCTTCTTCCTTCAGTTTCCACACCTTTCTCCTCTCAACCATTCCGTTTCTCACATACTTTTTAACTTTCCTCTTATCCAAGTCAGCAACCACCAACCTGTGCTGTAACTCCCCTGGTATTGTCTTTGCATCTCTCAGATACTTTCTGTTTTTCCTGCCAACTAACATAAAATCAATCTCTGACTCATTCCCTTCTGCACTGAAAGTTACCTTCCTTTTCTCTGTTTTCCTAAACCATGCATTCGCCACACATAACTCTTTCTCATCACAAAACTCCAACAGCATCCTTCCTTCCACATTTCTCTCCCCAATTCTGTTTCCCCCCATGCACACCCTCAAAGCCCTGGATCTATTTCCCAACATGTCCATTAAAATCACCCATGTCCCAAACCAATTCATCTACCTTATGTAAGTCCCACTCATTCGTCATTTCATCAAAGGACTGCTATTTCTCAGTGATCCCTCTTCTACTCTGCGGACGATACCCACAAATCACTCTCACCACTTCTTCCTCAAATACTAACACTAATGTCATCATTCTATCACTCTTTCTCCTGACCTTCACCACCTTCTCACAGATTTCTTCCTTCATTAAAACTCCCACACTTCCAGTCCCCTTGCTATTTCCTGACCACCACAACTTGTACCTTTTTCCCTTGACCCCAACTATGTCACCCTGATATAGTTTCCTGCTACCACCACCATATTTCCCATCCTTCCAGGCCTGTTTCTTTGCTGTAATGACCATGTTGACTACATTATTCCACCACCATGTCACCTTAGGTTGAGAAAGGGGCTTTGCATCAGCCATTTGCTTCTTCTACAGAACCATTGTCCATTCCCTCTTTGTTTTCTTTCCTAACTGGGCTGGGGTAGCCATTGTCTCCTTATCTTCCTCTTTAACTCTCCCTCTCTCCCTTTCTAGTCTTTCTTTCCTAGCTGGGTTACCTCAACAGCAAAACACTTCTAATCCTCTATTATACTTTAACCTCTCCCCACTCAAGGGTTTTGCTCTTAAAAGTTGCTTGGAGACCTGGCTGGTGCTAGTACCACATAATAAATGGTTGGTGTTACAAAGGTAATCCACCTGGAGAAACCATGCCACTGTGCTGGTTCCACATTAAAAGCACACAATACATTCTGTAAAGTGGCTGGCATTACGAAGAGCATCTAGCAATAGAAACCATACAAAAGCAGATGCTGGAACCTGGCATAGCTTTCTGTCTTGCCAGCTCTTGTCAAACTGTTCACCCAATGCCCAGCATGTTTACAGGTCGCAACCACATATATCATCATCATCATCATTGTCGTTTAACGTCTGCTTTCCATGCTAGCATGGGTTGGACGATTTGACTGAGAACTGGTGGACCAGGAGGCGACACCAGGCTCCAATCTGATTTGGCAGAGTTTCTACAGCTGGATGCCCTTCCTAACGCCAACCACTCTGAGAGTGTAGTGGGTGCTTTTACGTGCCACTGGCACGAGGGCCAGTCAGGCGGTACTGGCGACGGCATATGTGTATATATATGTAGTGAAACCACCTCTCTCACGGTTATATATTTAAAAATGCGAGCGTAGCAGGAAACAACTCTTTCCCGCCTCGCTGTGTCATCACCTGACTGACTTTTATTTTTGCGGCATTTGCCTCCAGTCCATTCGTGCCAGGACACAAACCAACCAACCGTAGCCACTAATAAGGTCACGTAAGAGAGTGTTTTTATGATGCTCTCTGGAGCCTCCTTGTACCTATAAATAGCCTAAATTATCCGCACCAGTTCGTCGCGGCTTCAGATCAGCTAAGATCTGGTCGTTGACCACACACGTAACACAGCCAGCCAGTTTTCCAGCGACGACATCAACAGCATCGTTCAACTTCCCCAGCGTCAACACGACTCTACGTACACAAGCTACCAAACAGCCACTGCAGCTTCTCAACCCTGTTTGTGTGATTTGCTCACCACGAAATTAACAGCCAGAACTCAACCTGCGAAGAACATCTGTATCAAGAATCCGGCCCGGCATCGAAGCCTCAACTGCACAACAAGTGACTTAGCTCTGCCTCAAGCCTTAACCTCTTATATACAGACCTACAATCCAACTGTGTACTTTAACTGAGAACTGATATTTCCTTATCCTGGTGGCTGGACTTCTAACGTACTTATTACAGACTCTTTTCTATCCTCTGTATCTCTTGCATTCACATACATATATTTATATACATACACTATTTTTGTTTACATGACGGCCTGTCTTATATTGTGTTTTATTATGTCGCATTCACACTCACACACAGACATACAGTTTAATGCTCCAATAAACCTTACTGTTATACATCTTTATCGGTTGCGTTTCTATCCTTACCTTACTGGCACTCCTTCGCATTTCACATACGAATTCTCTATGTTATAGTATTATAACATATCATCGTTATATTTTGTGTCGACCGTGCGACGCGTTAAAAGGAGCCTGTTTTCCATTCGTCACCATTTCTCCTTTGGTTCGCACAGTCGTTCTTACATATATATATATATATATATATATATATATATATATATATATATATATATATATATATATATGATGATGATGATATAATAAAGATGAATGTCTGTGTGTGTGCCTGTCGATTTATAGGAAGAAAGGCTACAGCATCTACATAAAAACTAAAAGTTAATTCTTGTGTGAAATATTCTGAGGAAGACAATGGAAATGGCCCTGAGTCTCTAGGTATTCTGCTAAGGGAGCTACAAGCCCTTTTCCAAAATGTTGCACATAGTGCTGTCCCCCACCCCAAAAAGTGCCCAGTCTAAGGGAGATAACACATACAAACACAAACTTGCACATGAATAAGCTACGCGAAATGGTTAGCAGTATTTTGTCTGCCATTACGTTCTGAGTTCAAATTCTGCTGAGGTTGACTTCGCCTTTCATCCTTTCAGGGTCGATTAAATAATTACCAGTTACGCACTGGGGTCAATGTAATCAACTTAATCCCTTTGTCTGTCCTTGTTCGTCCCCTCTATGTTTAACCCCTGTAGGCAATAAAGAAATAAATATGCAGAATACATACATATGTACACACATGCATACATATGTATATGTATACACACACACACACACACACTCTCTCTCTCTCTCACACATACATATGTGTATCCACATGAACGCTGACACACTCACATGTGCACAAACAAACAAACAAACAAGAAGAAATGCTGCTCTGATAATGGACACAGTCAACAACTATTGAAGATGTGGTGTGCAAGAGAGATGACTGCATTGGTATGGTCATGTGTTGCATATGAATGAGGACAGCTGTGAGAAGTGTCACACCCTAATAGTGGAGGGAACCTGTGGAAGAAGTAGACCCAGGAAGACATGGGATGGGGTGGTGAAGCACAACCTTCAAATGCTGGGCCTCACAGATGCAATGACAAGTAACCAAGACCTTTGGAGATATGCTGTGCTTGAGAAGACCTATTGAGTCAAGCGAAATCGTAGTCATGGCCGATGCCAGTGTCACCTGACTGGCACCTGTGCCAGTAACACATAAAAAGCACCATTCAAGCATGGTCGATGTCAGTGCTGCTTCACTGGCTCCCGTGCTAGTGGCATGTAAAAAGTACCATTCGAGCGTGGTTGATGCCAGTGCTGCCAGACTGGCTCTCATGCCAGTAGTATGTAAAAAGCACCCTCTACACTCTCAGAGTGGTTAGTGTTAGGAAGGGCATCCAGCTGTAGAAAGCTTGCCAGATCAGATTGGAGCTTGGCTTGCCAGTCCTCAGTCAAACCACCCTACCCATGTCAGTATGGAAAGCGGATGTTAAACAATGATGATGATGATGATGATGATATATATATATATATCATCATTTAACATCTGTTTTCCATGCTGGCATGGGTTGGACGGTTTGACAAGAGCTGGCCAACTGAAGAGCTGCCCAAGCTCCATGTATGTTTTGTCATGGTTTCTATGGCTGAATGCCCTTCCTAATGCCTACCAGTTTACAGAGTGTGCTGGGTGCTTTTACATAACACCAGCATGGGTGCTTTTACATGGCACTGGTATGGGTGTGTTATGACACCAGCACTCATGAACCTGCAAGATTAGGAATGCTTAGCTTAAGAGAGATGCCTGTATGCAAGAATAACCACGATTTTACTTAGCTTGATGTGTCTTCTCAAGCATAGCAAAGTGCTAGGAGTCTAAGTTCTGTCATCCCCTCTGTAAGGCCCAACATCTGAAGATCCTTTCTCACCATTTCATCCCATGTCTTCCAGGGTCTAATCCTTGCACATGTTCCCTCTATAATTAGAGATCAGCACTTCTTGATGCAACTGTCATCTTTTATATGCCTTATATGAGCATACCAGTGCAGTCTTCTCTCTAGCACACTACATCTGATGCCTCATATACAGAGTTTCACTGGAGATAGATAAGTAATATTTAATAAGGGGAGAGGGATGGAATAAAAGTATGGGGTCTGAAAAATTAATAAGCAGAGGTGTTGGAATAAAAGTGGGGGGGGGGGAGATCTGAAAAATTAATAAGTGGTGGGGATAATTATTCAAGACCCCAGAGTAAATGCTCATGGCAAGCAAAATTATGTATGGGTATGCCTGGCAAGTACTTGTGTATGAATTTAAATATGAAATAGAAGCAGCCCTAGTATATGTATCATTAACCACATACACATAATGTATATGTTTTGTGTATTTGCTGGTGGGCTGCTTTGTGTATTTGTCATGGACTGGCGAGGTCATTTGCCTCTGATCCTGTAGGGTACGTGATGTTGACAAGCCACAAAAATGGTGAAACATACGTTCACCACACTTAGATGGGACTGTCCATGATTCGGGTGTTTTAACATCTGGCACTTTGAAAGAGTATATACTCAACTGCACCAAAAACAGCCCACCAGCAAATACATGAAGCATATACATTAAGTATATGTGGTTAATGATATTTATTATACTAGAGCCGCTTCTATCTCATATATATATATATATATATATTTATATAGATAGGATGATAAATCGAATATTAATTCAATTTAAAACCAAGTGGCCTAGCATATAAAAAAAATCTGAAAATTCAGAAAAAATTGTATTACACGTGGATAAGGGATGACCACTAGGTGGACATCCAATATGCTAGAAAGAGGTCATCAACGACCCAACCACAAAGAAAAATAATGTTCTCCAGAAAAATTTCGCAAAACACCAGAACAGGACAAAATGAGAAATATACAGAATAAAGAGTTATCTATAGGCTGCAGTTTCGAACATTAACATTATACTTACGTAATAGTATCCATGTTCTCATCAGCATAGATGTTCTAGAACCAATATAATTTACAGAACTATATTGTCTTCACGAAACAAGACTTGCATATAGTTCAACCGATTACATTGGGGCTATTTTTCAAAATGCCTCAGCTCCGGCACGCAAAATTCCGGAAACAATTCTGCAGAGAATAATTCACTGCAGTATATGTTGCCAGTTGGAGAACATATATATATATATATATATATCATCATCGTTTAAAGTCTGCTTTCCATGCTATATATATATATATATATATATATATATATATATATATATATATGTGTGTGTGTGTGTGTGTGTGTGTGTGTATATATATATTTTACAACAGTATTGCTGGCATGAACAAACTTTAGGTTAGTTAAAATATGCTTGTAACATATTTCACCTTCTAAAGACAAATTAACTGAAGTTACCATGGAGAAAAAAATTTCTTTCTTATAGTAAAAAGGTGTGAAAACACCATATCTGTCCAATCCTGTTGGATTTCCAGAAGTATTTCTAGCTCTTTAGCCATTATCAACGGGAAATAATTAAGAAAGGTAACTCTGGGCAGACTTAATTAAAGCCCTAACATTTAGCATTTAAACCAGTCATATCTGGCCCACATATGCTACTTGTTCTATGTTCTAACCTATCAGATCCAAGCTTTCAATGCCTTTCTAAAAATATACTATCACATCATCAAAATTTCAAAGCTGTGAGATAATGCATGATTAATTAAAAACGATGTGCATGAAAAAATATTACATTTGACAGAATAATCTGAATGGTAAATGGTTAAGTAAAACACAGTCAACAGCATTGAGTGACTTGCACCGTTAGACTACCAAGTCAAAAAAATTACAGCAGTATCAGCACCAAGCAGTGTTTAGGCATAAATGAACTTTAGATTAGTTAAAATATGTTTGTGACATATTTCAACTTCTAAATGCAAATTCACTGCAGTTACCATGGAGTTCCCATTGATAACAGCTAAAGAGCTAGAAACACATATGAGAATCTGACAGGGGGAGCACTAGACAGATATGGTATTTTTACACCTTTTTACTATCAGAGAGAATTTTTTTTCTCTACAGCAATAGCATTGAATTTGCCTTTAGATGTTGAAATATGTCACAAGCTTATTTTAACTAACCTAAAGTGTGTGTGTGTGTGTGTGTGTGTGTGTGTGCATGTGTATTACCTTTTTCTTGTTTCTGTCATTGGATTGCAGCCATGCTGGAGACAGTCTTGAAGGATTTAGTCAAACAAATTGACTCCAGTGCTTATTTTTTAAAGCCTGGTACCTATTCTATCAATGTCTTTTGCATAGATGTAAACAAACCAATACCAGTTGTCAAGTGGTGGTGGGAGACAAAAATATACACAAAGACACACATATATAGATACACACACACACACAGATATGTATGTGTACATTTGACTCACTGCAATCAAGATTCAAACAGGTCTGAACCAGCATGATTATGTAACTTAAAAAATATAATTTTATTCCTGTAAAAAAGTATCTTGCAGATCGTTGTAGCTATGAAATGTAACACAGAGAACAACTTTACATAATATCAGGAGGACCTCAGAAAAAATCTAGCAAGGCAATTTGGTAATGCAGAATTCAAAAACCTGAACTCCAAACTGCACCAGCTGAAACAACTCACAGCTGCAGCAGGAAACCTAGAATATAAATGTACAGCATATAAATGGCAAATGCTCAATAAATTATTTGCTAGTGATCCCAAGTCAGTTTATTGCAGCTTATATGTGAAAGGCTCAATCTCTGTAAAAGACACCCCTCAAAAGGAAGGGTTGATGGCTAATGAAGATTCGTAGGGGGAACAAGTGATCAATTCAACAAACAAGTTGTATGACTAAAAAAACTGGAGCAAGACTACTGACAGCATGTCCAGGCAAAAGCAATAGAAATAGCAAAATATTGGAAACAGTTCTACAGAAAATGTCAAACAGGAGATCCAAAGGTGAGATCTCATATGGTTGTATAGAGGAAGTATCAAGGGTACACAAGAACTGCCCCAATAGTTATCAACTACAACTACTCTCATCATCTCCAAAAACAGCCAAACCACCCTTGCTAAAAATTACTGCCTTATAGCCTGTCAGAACAGCGTGTACAAATTATATACTGGGTGCCTCAATTTGTTCTTGCAGGGATCATTGTACCACCTACATTATAACACCTGAGCAAGCTGGAAGAAAGAAATGTATGTGTGTGTGTGTGAGAGAGAGAGAGAGAGAGAGAGAGAGAGAGTATGGATATATGTATGCATGCATGTATGTGTGATTGTGTGTATGTTCATAGCTCCTTGTCATGACATAACATAATGTTGTAAATGAAAGTTATTCACTTCCAGCTGTCTGCAAAAGCATGTCTGATCATAGGGAAATATTACATTGCTTGGAAGTAAGGGTTGGAATCAGGAAGAACATCTGGCCACAGAAAATCTGCCTCAATAAACTGGATGTTAAAATTATGATGATCATGTTACCCTAATTTCATAGAAACAAGCTGAGCCCTGAGGTTGATATATTCAATTTCCTTCCCCTCCAGATTTGATAGCCTTCTGCCAAAATTGGAACCCAATATTGCAAAATGTTTGATTCACTTCAGTATTTAAGTATCTTGTGAAGACCTACCTCATATTCATAGAATACACAATATTGTAATAAATATCATTCACACATGGCAGTGTATGAATAATATTCTTAAGATCAACATTTAATCACTCACAACCACTTCTAGGCTTTGTCACTAATTCAGATTTTACCAAATTTGATGATGTTTATACATTTTTAGATTGTTCACCTCCTAAGCTACATTTTGAGCTACAAAATATGAAATTTGATTCAATAGAAAAAAGGGTGAGATTTCAAATATGTGAGGTCAAAAAGGGGAGAATAACACCTGAAATCGACTTCAGGGATATACACATGACACTGCATACATACTTTCATAAATACACACACATATAAACACAAACACTCACATAAGTTACTTTTAAAATGCCCATGAAGGGAAACAAAGGTGTGACAAATACGTAGCTTTAAGGAGAGAAAAGGTAAGATGACAACAATTGATGATTCTTTCCTGCTGTCCATCATAAATAAACACTTACACACAGACACACACACATACATACATTTGTACATACATACATACTTATTGCAGAAAAGGGTTACTGAGGTTTAAAGTTTAATCATTTTCACCTAATCAGAAAACAGGATTTAGAAGCTGGCATATTCTGCATGATACTTGACTATCACAAAATGAGGAGGAATTTTTATCAAATAAATGAAAGCAAAGCATTACGATGACCAAAGTTGTGAGAAATACTGGAGTTTTAATAAGTTTTCTGTTTGCTTTTAAACTTTAATTCAATATTAAGAGTAGCATAATTTAGATTATTATTTCTTAGGGTAAATTGACAAGGGTTTTGCTTTCAGACAGTATGACTGGATTTTCAGAGTAGCAGGATTCAGATTTTTTTATTTTCAGGCAAGTTGACAAGAACAGTAGCTGAATTGCAGGCTTTATTTTTATTTTGCATGAATTTCAACTAACACTAACTTTGCCCTAACAAGGGCAGGTGACTGCTCTTGCCTTACGATGGATGCATTGGCTATTTTTGCATTTTTTTAAATTTTATATTAGCCATGGCTTTATTATTCATGATAGAATGCTCTTCTTACTATATAGTTGATATATTTTCATATCTCTTCTTGTTAGCTCTTCTTACTATATTTAGATATAACTCGTTTATTTCTGGATTTTATAATAAAATTAGTATTACATTAATATTCACTATCATATAGAAAATTATTTTTCATGAATTTTCACGCTTTCTTTTTTGGTGTGTTCATATTATGCACTTTATTTTGATATAAAAATTCTATATACAGGATCTAATATTTTTTACTATTATAATTACATTTCTCATTATCCTAAAAAATTAATTTTAAAGGAAATAGATATACAGGCAAGTTTAATTTAATTCAAATATTTTTAAACAAAAGAATATTTCTTAGTTTAATAGCACTGCCTGGAAAAAAATGGGGGATTACAATGAAAAATGCAGGTGCATGCATGTTAATATTCTTAAGTTATTACACCTGAAAAAGTGCAGAACAAGATTTCTACAGTAGAATTTGCCTAATTTGTCACCTCTAAAGGAAAGTAAGAAGTACTTACAATTAAAATTCTACTGTACTTAAAATATTGCAGCCGAGAATAGCATTTTAAAAATTAAAATACATTGTATTAGGTAAATTTGAGATTATTTATTTTATTTATTATGAGAATCTAAAAAACTAGTAAATCTTTAAAAACAAGGTACAAAAATAATCAAAAATAAATTTGAACAAAAAGATTTTCTAAAATCATGTCTTTTGATATATACAATTAAAATACTCATTTTATTTAGTTGTATCAAGTACAAACAATAAAATATGAAGTTGTAAATAATATTGTACAAGATTTTGTTTTTCACTTGAACTGAAAATCCTATTACAATAAAAAAAAAAAACATTGATTGCAGTAGAATGGTCATTAAATGGTTTCAAATCAACCATATGTTCAGTCAATTCTTCCACATTAAAAAACAAAAAATTAATCTGACAAATCATTAAGTAAAATTTATTAGTTGGCATTAATACAGTAGAATTAGCCTAATTCATCTTTGGCTAATTCGTTACTTCACCTAATTCGTCACTTTCAATTTTCTCCAAGGGATGACTAGTTAGGCGAATTCTACTGTATTTTTAAAAATTAATTTTATTTTATTTCATTTTTAAAATACTGCTTTATCCAAAAATAAGCCCATAGGCTTCAATACAGACTTAAATAATTTTGCTTAAATAATTTTTTTCTGAAAATAGTAAAAATTACTGGGGCTATACATGAAAAGAGTTTCTGAATATAAGCCCAAAGGCTTAAAATAAGATAGGCTTATTTTTAGCAAAACCCAGTAATGTTTTCATAATATTTGTTTTAATAAAATATACTAAATTTTAAAAATGTTATTCTTGGCTGCAATAAGTACTCTAAAATTTTAATTTTAAGTACTTCTTACTTTCCTTTAGCAGTGACAAATTAGGCAAATTCTACTGTAGAAATCTTGTTCTGTACTTTTCCAGGTGTAATAACTTAAGAACATTAACATGCATGCATCCACATTTTTCATTGTATTATACATATATGTTAGGGTGGCAAGCTGGCAGAAACGTTAGCATGCCGGACGAAATGCTTAGCGGTATTTTGTTTGTCTTTATGTTCTGAGTTCAAATTCCACCAAGGTCAACTTTGCCTTTCAACTTTTCGGGGTCAATAAATTTCGGGCCTTGTGCCTAGAGTAGAAATGAATATACATATATGTTTAATATTTTCTTCCTTATAATCTGATGTTTAGATAGAATAGAAATTTACAGTCAAGCTGACTCTTTTCTTTTCTATTTCTTTATGTATTTTTTAAATTTTGATTGTAATTGTATTTTGTCCTTATATCTATGGGTTTAGTTTTGTCTGTAAACTGCTGGGAGTGACACATCACTCAGGATATACGTTATCAAACTGAGTGAAATGAGAAGAGAAGCTAATGAAGAACTTATTTAAACAATCACCTGAGGAGGTGCATTTTACACCTTGAAAGTAAAATAGTGATTGCATAACATCTCACCTATGTACTACAGGTGTAAGAATACAGTGAAACAATTGTAGTGATTTTTAATAAAAAATGTTGTTAAATCCATTTGCTTTCATATATATATATATATATATATATATATATATATATATATATATATATATATACATATATAATGCACGCACACATACACAAACACACATATAATGTATTGAGGGAGAAATTAAGCACAAAGAGGAATTAGATGCAGTATGCTAGAGAGAAGACTGCACTGGTTTGGTTGTGTGGTTTGGATGGATACTGACAGTACCAATCTCTCAAAGTGGATGGAACTCGTGGAAAAGGGAGACCCATGAAGGCATAGGACGAAGTACTGAAGGAAGGACAACCTCAGGACACTGAACCTTTCAGATGAGATGACAAAGGGCCAAAATGCCTGGCACCTTACTGTACTCATAAAGACTAGTCCTCCACAGCAGAGGTGTTAAGGCCACTCCCGCTGGAGAAGAAGATTGGCCTGCAAGAGTCCTGTACCAGTGCCATGTAAAGTGCTTGTGCTGGTGCCAAGTTAAAAGCACCCATCACACACTGTAAAGTGGTTGGCATTAGAAAGGGTATCCAGCAGTAGAAACCAAACTAAATCAGACTGGAACATGGTGCAGCTCTGCAGCTTGCCAACTCTGCTCAAACCATCCAACCCCAACCAGCATGGAAAACAGATGTTAAAGAATGATGATGATGATATAATATACATATACTGTATGTGGGTGGTAAATTGAATTGAGTAATAACAATGCAGGGCTTGAGAAAACTTTTTTGTCTTACTGAGGATAAGAGAACATGCTAATACCATGAAAAAATTCACACAGTATATTCAGTAAAGTGGTTGGTGTTAGGAAGGGTATCCAACCATAGAAACCATGCCAAAATAATACATAGTCCTCCAACTTTTCAGATCTTGTTGGTGGCTTAGTGGTTAGGGTATTCAACTCATGATCATAATGTTATGTATTTGATTCCTGGTGGCACGTTGAGTCCTTGAGCAAGACACTTTATTTCACATTGCACCAGTTCACTCAAAAATGAGTTGCACCTGTAATTCAAAGGCCCAGCCTTATCACATTCTGCATCACACTGAATGTTTTTGATAACTACATTAAGAATATGTGTGTTTGTGGAGTGCTCAGCCACATTCACATGTGTAACTAACAAAATGACTGTTACAGTCTATACATAAAAAAAGGGCAGGTGTGGCTGTGTATTAAGATGCTTGCTTCCAAACCACATGGTTCTGGTTTCAGTCCCACTGTGTGACACCATGGGCCAGTGACTACTACTATAGTCTTGGGCCAACCAAAGCCTTGTGAGTGGATCAGGTAGACAGAAACTGAAAAAGACCATCATATATATATATATATCTATATATATATATATATATATATATATATATGTATGTATGTATGTATGTGTATCTTTGCATTTGTATTTGTCCCCTACCACCACTTGAAACTGGTGTTGATTTGTTTACATCCCCGTAACCTGGCAGTTCAAAAGAGACTGATAAAATAAATAACAGGCTCAAAAAAAAATACTGGGGTCAATTCGTTCAACTAAAAATATCTCTTCAAGGTAGTACCCCAGCATGGCCACAGTCTAATCACTGAAACAAGTAAAAGATAAAAGATTTAATCGATGCCAGCATGGAAAATAGACATGTGATGATGATGATGATGGACGATGACATCAGCAACTTGGAATGCAGAGATAAGCAATCCCTGATAAGTCATTAAGAAAATGAAACTTTGACTTGATCCACACTGCAAACCCTAAGATTTAAACACTTGGCTTACTTTCACACTATGAATATATGGATATGACTCCATCCACACAGTGATCTGTTTATCATCATCATTTTATATCTTGTTATATATAACATTGATGTATACACCTTCCTACTATCCCCTTTTCCCTGGGCACTGTCCCTGCACCCATACCACCCAGTCAAGTATTCCTCACATCACCTTACCTGCCACCTTTTAACAATCATCCCTCTGACACATATTACATCCCCTAACTCTTTATTTGCTACCAGTAACAGCCTTCCTTCCATCCCTCATTTTCTTTATTATCTCTTTCCATGTGCCTCCAGCTATTCTCCCTACCCACTCCTCTGCTATGTTTCATCTTAACACCTCATATTTCATCACATATCCATCATCATTCCCAATGCTCTCTCATGTCTACTACCACACCTACCCTCTATAGCTCCTCTATATATCTCTACATTTCCCTCCCAACCACTCCTATGCCTTGCTCATCATCTCCTCCCTGAACTATCATCTTTGAGCCACTACAATCTCTCTCGTCTCACCCACCACCCATACTATTTCCCATCAAGCTGCACTACTCCTGTGCAACACTCACAACATTCACTTCTACCTCCATCTCTAACTATTTGGTACACTTCCCTTACAGTTTTATAACTGCCCCTCTGCTCCTATTCTACTTCCCATATTATCTCTTGCTTCTTAAGGGTTTTGCTCTAGCACCCCATCACTATCATCTTACCTTTACCCAGATACCTCTAACCACCCTTATATAAATGTATCTTCTCTACAGCAAGATACTCTGCTTGTCCCTGACATAAAAACCATCCCTCCAATCAGTATGGTTGGTTATATGAAGGGCATCCAGTCAAAGAAACTAAGCCAAAAGTGAAATGTATGAGTAAGATGTAACCACCAACCTACCTAGAACAGCAGTAACTCTATGTAAGAACTGATGCAGATTGTGGAAATCCATCTCACCCTTGCAAGTATGGAAATGCCCTAATTTCATTTACTCTGCCCTCTTTTTTTCTTTGGTGATAATTTATGAAGCAAAATGTCTACCTTTATTATATGGAAAACTTGAATTGAGATGCACTGAAGTAAATAATCAACGAATTTTGAAACAGGATGACTGATTGGGTCTAGTTTCTTCTGAAAATTTTGGAAGAGAATAATTTGTTTAGACCTATAGTCAAGCAGTGTCACTTAATTTTTAACCTGACTAGTATTATTTTATATGAATTGGGATTGATATACATTGTAACATTAAAAACTACTGGAAAGCAGTTTTATAAGACATGTTTGCATCACATGCCAGTAACCTAAAAGCCTGATTTAGTATATACTGTAACACCTGATGCACTACATACCACTTAAAACCTGATCTTGTGTATGAGATGCAAGCTAATCTGAGAGAAAAGTGAATGTTTAATGAATTTTTTAAATAAAAGTGATAAATGGACCTAATATCATTAATTAATTTTCAAATCCATCATTAAGAAAGGCATAAAGCCACATAAATAAGAATCTAATTGTGTGCAATGAGTACCAATGTCACATCTATTTCTTCATTTTTGCACAATTCCACAGTGCTTCAACATGCATAAATGGATCAATGAAATGCAGGTTGTGATTAACCTTCAGGTACAGAAAAACCAATTTAATTGATGGTGTTGTATGACACCTAGAGATGGTTTAAAACTGTTGTTATTTGAAAAATATAATGTTGCAGAATATCTGGCAGCATTGCAATTATTTCATCATTTAGTGCAACCAGAAGACACCTAGATCTAACTTCAAAAACATCCAAAAACCTACATTGTGCCTGAGTGACAAATGTGCTCTCATCAGTTTTAACAGTGACACTGACTCACCAATTTGAAGTAGATTTTGTATAATGTGCTCTGTGCATATATCACAGCAGTAGTTCTAGTTCATTACAGTCTCTGATGCTTCCATAATCACAATGCTATACACACAATGATATGTGAGATTGTCAACCAGCACAGAAGGTTGTTTTCTTAAGAAAATCATGTCTGCACAATCAGGTCAAGATCAAAGTCATGAAGAAGCCAGAATTTTGTGTATTTAATGATAATCATTCTCTCTTCTGTTAACATTTGATACACTTAGGTAGTTAATAGCCATGTTTTACTCACATTGATTAGTAATGTAACCAAATTATTCAATAACAACAATGTTACACTGGATGTTTTAAATTATCAAGCCAACACTCTATTGTCCAATGTCTTAATCTTGTAGGAAACTCTCAGTAAGACACAAGTTTCGATTAGGAAGAATATCTTCCAGTCCAACATAGATAGACAGCTGTAACAGAGAACAGAAGATTGTTGTTGTTTAGCCCCAATCAAGCAGACCTATTACCAAAGATGCTCCATTCATGATCATTCCCTTTTTTAATCAGAAACTAATGGGTTGGTCAAAAAGTCCTTTTGGTCTTTTAAGCAGAAACAAGGTACAAGTTTTAAAACACAAAGAGATTTATTCGATCAGAGACATAATCACTGGTTCATTTTGATATTTTCTGCAACATTGTGGGCAGATCTATTATTCCCTGCTCAAAGAATTTCCTGTCTTTACAGGTAAAAAAAACTCTTCCAGATGAATTTTTACATCCTCTTCAGTGTTGAAGGTTTGTCTATTCAATGAATTCTGAAGAGACAAAAAATAGGTGGAAATCTGATGGTGCAAGGTGAAGTGAATGTAGTGTCAATAATGTTTGTTTTAATTCTCTATTTTCAGAGTGATCCCAAGCACACAAAATACAACCTGCCGCATTGTAAGTTCTCGTTGAACTACATTGAATTGCCATATATCTAACGGGTACACATGCACAAGGGATACACTGGAGTCAGCTATTCACAAACAAGGTACCAAATCTTTCCCTTGGTTTAATGTAGGCAGTTCCATCACAACTCATCAACAGAAATGCACAAAAGCAGAGATGAGGCACGTGTCCCAAACAGTTGTCATATTCATCCAAGTCCATCTGAATTGTCAAAGCCAGTACCATTTTTTAAGATGGACAGTGCCACACATCCAGAGGGCTAAGCCAACCACACAGGAAACAACATCTGAAACCCAACTGGCAACCCAATTCTGACATGGGCAGCAGGCCCCCTGACACCTCACCAGCCAGACAGACATGCTTCAAGCCAACAAAAAGCTTCTACAGTCGAATTAGGCAAGTGACCACCCTCTGAGTGCACTAAGTGTCACAGAGGTGCTCTCTCTTTAAGCCTATCCTGTGAATGTAGGCTATTTCCCTCCTGACACCAAGCTTTTGTGGACTAAGTCACATGCTTAGGGGGTACATCCATCAGCCCAGTAATCACTCACCAACAGTCTAGGTAGATCATAACTGCACTTAAACATCTGGTGTATTAAGGTGGGTGGTGCCACCAGGATCTAGTCAACTACTCACCAAGGGGCCATAAGAGGCACACCAATGTATTCTGAATGCACATTTTGCTGGTCAGGCATTACACCCAGTTAACGAGTCAAGGTCAGCAGAGTAAGTGGATCATAACTACACTTAAATGCCCGGTGTATTAGGGTGAATGATGCCACTGGGGTCATTGGGTCCCAGATCATTGGGTCAGTGGGGGTTATTGGCGGTTAATGGGATCAGTGGTCCCAGATCCAACTAGCTTCCAGTAACCCTGAAGCAGATCAACGGCAGCCAAAGTGGCTTCAAACGCCAAGGTGGTCAGATCATAACACGGGGGTAGCTCCAACCGTCACTATACCGACAGGGTGGGACATTTTCAATACTCCATGATGACCCATCAAAACTGTGAGCCCTGCTTTTACGACTTAGCCAGGTCGTCACATCGAGGCCTTGATCCGAAGTGGCTGGTCGTCACATGGAGGCCTTGTCTAAATTAATAGATTCCAGCGCTTTAAGTTGACTCAATGTGGAAGGACCACATTGGCATGATTGCCCCTTCCCAACACAGCTGCAACCACGGGTGGAAGGTAATGCAGAGCACTTGAAGTTTAGTGTTGACAAAAACTAAAGATTTTTTTTTTTAGGAAATGAATATGAAAACAAAAATGCCCGGAAAGCAACGGGGTGGGGAAGGACTTTGGAAAATTCCCAAATTTCACAAGATCCGAGTTTTTCCCTGGTAACTTTAAGGAAAATGGATATCTTTTAATGAGATTGTCTATAAATACTTTTTAAACTTTAAGGAAAATGGATATCTTTTAATGAGATTGTATATAAATACTTTTTAAACGGCATGCATTACGGATGCCTAATATGCCGCAAACTCTTTATTTTTCTTCGGAAAAAAGGGGGGGGGTGCGGAATTATTGGAAAATGTTTTTCTTTTTTTCGGTGAATTACAAAACACTTTTGCCACAAAACTCTTTTTGTCTGGAAAATGGGGGTTGTTTCTTTCTTTAAAATTTCGTTAAATTTTAACAAGTACACCTTTATAAAAATTAGTGGTAACGAAGTCTGGACAGGAGAGAGAAAGATGATACAAAATCCTTTAAAAAAACTACGTTAGAGAAAAATGATACAAAATCTTTATAAAAACCACGTTAGTGTTTGTGTGTATGTGAAACAAAGTATTATATTAAAACAAAATAACTTTTACATACCTCTTTAAAATCATTAGTTTTCAAATGGTATCCAATGTTTACACTTTTCTTTAGCAATTTTTCGTGCCGAAATTTTAATCGGGTATAAACTAATAAGTTTCAATTTTGTGTGGAGAGGGAGAGAGAGACACGTCTTTCATGTAATATACTTTGTGTAGCTAAACATCCAATGGCATAGCAATGTCATGTGTTAAATGGATCGAGTGACTGATTTCAAATATATATATATATATATATATATAGTAGAAGGACCTGAACCCTTCAAAGGGATGTTTAGCATCCAAGTTCCTGAGGAGAAGCCTAATTTGTGATTTCAAAAGGATCATATTTTCTTCAGCTACGAGGGAAAAACTCGGATCTTGCGAATCTTGTGAATTTTCCGAAGGCCTCTCCCCACACCCCCGTTGCTTTCCGGGATTTTTTGTTTTCATATTCGTTTCCTACACCTTTTTTGTTACACCCGTTATACTATTTTTTTTTCTTTTTGATTTCGTTTCCGGGTAGCGATGTCAACATTAACCAACTACAGTAATCTGTTCTCCCTTATTCAAGACGATCGGGTAGAATTTGGGGGATATTTGGCTACTATTCTATCAATTCAGACGACCAAGTAGAAGCTCTTCCGTTGTGATCTCCGATCGACAACTAAGAAAATGTACCGCAACACAAGCAGTATTAATATATAGATACTATTGTAATATGAGGGCCCAAAAATCAGGATGAGAGATAATAAAAGATAATTAAAAAAGACTGAAAACAAACGAAATTGGAAAATGGTACTATTACGTTACATAGTGAATTATTTTTAGAATATATCAACGATGAATTTAATTCAAATGATAAATTTGTTAGTAATACTCAGAACTTCATATACCCGTTAATTGACGTCTCCACCAATATGAAAACACCTGCAAAAAGTGTAAACAATCTTTCAAAACCATGTGTTAATTACACAAAAATGATACCCTTTAAGCTCAATACATAACGAGCACTTTCAACTGAATAAATATACATTTCTCCTTATAAATACTTTTCTTGTTAAATCCTTCGACACTTGTGGAACGGAATCCAGTATAACGACAGCACCTAATATTTGTGTATATGGATTTTAGTGAGCAGCAGAAAACCTGAGAGATTTTTCTATACTCATGTAATTCATTTTGAATTCATACCTTGTTGCAATCGACTTTACATTCTAGGGCTGATAAAATAAATACAAGCCAAATACTAAATTACATACTAAAGTAAGTACTATATTAACAAAGACGCACTCTACCCTTGTACTTGGTCTACGTCAATTCAATATTTTACTTCACGCTAAAGCGATCTCGCAATTGCATTTGGTTTCACTTTGTTGCCCAGATTACCTAAAGAATGATCGAAAGACCACCCCTCTGGTGATATTTAATAAAGTCAGTTGCATAATTTTACATAACCGTCAGTTTCTGTTGATGGATGGAACAGTGATATGTCAGTTGGTTTTAGCGATAGAAGTCAAACCAACTGACAAATATAAAAATGGATAGAACAAAGGCATTAAAACTACTTCAGTACAACGAGGAGGAATTTTAACATCATTAATTCTACTTTTATACACACAACTGAAAAAGTACATTTTTCCATATATAGAGAAGAGGTTTGGGCATAGTTTGTAAGTACCATGAACGAAACTCTAAACACTTGAGTCACTTCGTGTCTTTTGATTTAAAAAATAAAACGGGGAACAAAGAATGCACTGGGCTTGAAATTGTATCTGTTAACAGACACATCGTTATTTCAAAGAAGTAAAAGAATCATTATCAAACACATACCAGTTATCAACAAATTTATCAGACATATAATCATCTTCTTCAGTTTCTGTGGACATTTCTATATAAAAACAAATAATTTCAGAAATAAAAATAATGGCGGTGAATGCGGAGGAAGGGAGATAACTGTATTGTGAACACACTGCTGTGTATTTTGGATGTCTCAACCCCTCATCCAGTCTTTATTCGCCGACAATCTGTTTACATCGTTACCTAATCTTTATTCACCTACCATCTCAATACATGCCAGTTTCTGTATCTTCCCTGAATGAGAAATCTAAATGAAAAATCAATAACTTAGCTGTATTTGATAACATCACAATATAAAACACTTTAAAACTCAAGAGAATATTGTTTCCAACCCAGGGCTTCTATATGGGTTGATAAAAGATCTTCAGTTTTATTGAGGAGCCATCTCCACGAATTGCTTTTTTTTGTCTAAGATTACATGTGTCTTTAAACCATTGACTACTTTTATTTTCACAGAAACATACATCATGGCTTGCACACCAAACACTGCAGTCCCCATTCATCCCTACCTCTTTTAAAACATGGGAAATTACTCTACAAATTTGGGTAGTTTGTATATAGGGTTTGCTTTTTCATGTCCTGGAAAAATATAGTAAATTGTAAGCGCTTGATGCAGTAAAAAGGGATGAACCCACAACCAAGACTGAGATCAAATATCCTCAATGCAAGTCAAAGACTGCTCAATCACCCAACATTACCAAACTTTCAACACACATAATACAAAAGGGTTACGTTAAGGTCCAAATTGATAAAATACCCCTAAATGCAGAACAAAATAAATACTCAATGAGGAAAAAAATGGCACACTTTCAACATTTCATTTATAGCTTTAATAAGGCACACAGGAAACAGTATATGGTAGTACACACTAACCCCCCCCCCCACACACACACACACACACAAACACTGCATAGCTATAAACATAACTTAGTTAACAAAAACAAAACAAGACCTATATGGTTTCTCTTTACCTTTGTCATGGTATTATGTAGTGTTTCATCAATGCTGCTATGGTAGCTGGTTGAGTTAATGAATGAAAATATGTTTCTTGATTATGTGAAAAATAACTGAATAACACTAGCAAACATTTAATTGAAGTATTTATTACATTATTTACATTTGACGGATATTTGTCCTCATCTTGTTTGTTGTTAACGTTTCAGCTGATTTACCCTCCAGCCTTCATCAGGTGCCTTGGGGAAATTTCGAACTTGGGTTTTCATTCCTAAGGTATTTTTCGTTGTTGTTGTTGTTGTTCAAATGTAAATAATGTACATAATTCCTCAACTCTTAAATATAGAACTAAAGTATTTATTATTGCACATAAAGACAAATTGCATTGGCCATTTACAGTTAACAACAGCAATAATTACAGACTTGAGGTGGTTGATAGTTTCTGAAAGTATTGTTTCTAGAATAGGATGGAGGAAGTTCAGAGAGTTACTACCTCTGTTGGCAACAAAGGGACTCTCTCTCTCAGAGCGAAAGGTAGATTGTATGATGCTTGTGTATGAACAGTTATACTCCATGGTAACGAGATATGGGCTTTGATTGCAGAGGACATGCATGGACTACAAAGGAATGAAGGTAGTATTCTCTGCTGGATATGCAGCATCAATGTGCATGAACAACAAAGTGTAAATGTGTTGAAAGAAAAGTTGGGCATAAGAGCAATGAAATGCAGTATGCAAGAGAGGAGACTAGATTGGTTTGGACATGCAATGAAGATGGCTGCATAAAGAAGTACTGGTCACAGAAAGTGGATGGTACCTGTGGAAGAGGAAAACACAGGAAGACATGGGATGAAGTGGTGAGGACCGATCTCAGGATGTTGGGGTTCACAAAAGAAACGACAATGGACCGAGATGTCCAGTGATATGAGATTCTAGAGAATACCTACCCATGTCAGTGAAACTGAGTTCTAGAAGAGTTGTGTTCCACCCACATGTAACAATAAAATTTTCACACACCCTACCCCAACATACCAAACTACATCTCCTCTCTCTAATTGTATCTCTTCTCTTCTTCACATTTTCCCCTCGTATATTATGATTATCTCCCACTCCCCAATCCTGTACTCACTGTATCACTGCTTTCCCCACCCTCTCTATATACCCAAATCCTCACCAGTCACAATCTTCTTCACCCCCACTCCTTACTCCTATATTATGACCTCTATACCTTGAGAGTATGCCCCAGCACCTGCCACCATTTACCTCTCACATCCTTACTTTACTATCCCATCTATGCCTTATCCCCTCTATTTGCAAGTATACCTGGCACCTTGCCACCATCTCTCTCCTGTTCTTTCTTGTACCCTTCCTTCTCCAACTCTCTCTCTCTCTCTCTCTCTCTCTCTCTCTCTCTCTCTCTCTTCCCTTGCTCTTCCCTCTAACCGGATAACTATGTATTTCCTCTACAGCAACATACCAGTTTCTGCTCTCATTTTTAATCACTCTCTCTCCCTCCTTTTCTTGCTCTTACCTCTGGCTAGCTAACCATGTATCTCCTTTACAGCAGCACACCTGTTTCTGTCCTCTTTCTTGTTAACTCTCTTTCCCTCCCTTTCCTTCTCTCTCCCTCCCTTTCCCTTTCTCTCCCTCTCTTTCTCCTATCTCCCTCCATTTCTCTTCCTCCTCCTTTCCCCCCTCTCTCTGGCTGGGTAACCATGTACCTCTTCTACAGCAAGACACCTGTTTCTGTCTCTCTATCATACTTTAACCATTCATCATCTGACACAAGATCTCCTCCTCCGATGATCCCATCCCCTCTCAAAGATTCCTTGTCTTACATAGTTACATGCTGACCCTACCAGTGCTGGTGTCACCTTAAAAAGTATCCAGTCCACACTGTAAAGTGGTCGGCATTTGGAAAGGCATCCAACTACAAAAACCATGCCAAAACTGACCTTGCTTGTGCTGGTGCCTCATAAAAATCACTCAGCCCACTCTGCTGTTAGGAAGGGAATCCATTTGTAAAAAACCATGCCAAAACAGCTACAGAAGTATGGTGCAGGCTTCTGCCTGGCCAACACCTGTCAAACTGTCCATCCCATGCCAGCACAGAAGGAGGACATTAAACAATGATAATGATGGGAGATAAGAAAAAACCATGCCACATTCAAAGAAGTTACTTATGAGACATTATGTGAATGTTTAGTTCAGTCTGTTCTTGACCCTAGAGTTGTCTGCACAAATGTCTGGAACCATGAGATGTGGCAAGAATGGAGGCACATATCACTGTGCTGCATTCAACATTCTGGCTGACAAGCCATGTGAATGAGTCAGCCACTCTCAACACTTTCATAGGGTACAAGAAGAGTCCAGAAGATTGAACCATGCAATAGCATCATACTGATTGGTTGCTTATTTGATTGCAATCAGAAAACCACTACTTTCAAAAACAAACATTGCAAAGAGTGGAGTAAAAACCTACAAAATTGGTCCCTGGAGCAGTGGAAGAATGTTATTTTCTCGGACAAGTCATCTCTTACCTTATTTCCAACCACCGGCTGAGTATATGTGTACAGACAGCCAAAAGAAGCATTTGCCTTCTTCCAACTGTTAAAGATGGAGGAGGATCTGTGATGATCTGGTGGGGATATATCTTGGAAATCTGCCAGCCCAATGGTTTCCCTTCGTAGCAGAATTAAAAGTGAAGATTATTTAAGCATTTTATCTTATCAAATTCATCCTATGGTTGTGGAACTGTTTCCGGAAGGAAATGCAATCTTTCAGGATGATAATGCACCAATTCACACAGCTAAAGTTGTTATTGAATGGCATGAGGAACATTCTAATGAAGTTGAACATCTTATCTGGCCACCACAGTCTCCAGATCTCAATATTATTGAACATTTATGGTGCATTTTAGAAAAACAAGTAAGGAGTCAATATCCTCTACCATCATACTACAAGAACTGGAGACTGTTTTGGCTAAAGAATGGAGTGTCAACATGTAATTTTTTTGGATTAATTTATACTGCATACAAAAATACAGACATACTATATACGGTATGTTATTAAACACACACACATCTACACATACAGAGGCATACCTAACGACTAACAGGGATTGAAACAATTGAACCTTAGATCAATAAGATGGTAAGGAAGTGACTCGGCCTTTTGAAGTGCCTTTCATCTGTCGCCCTTTATGGCAACTAGGGTATGCTCCAGTTGCCCCTGACATCACTAGTGGAGGAGTACAAGGTCTCCAAGGTGCATCTGCAATCGATGGTTTCTGAGTCAAGGGACACTGTGATCCAGAACAATCCACCAGATTTGAACACTGGTAGGAAGTGGAAGGTCACTGAGGCGATACAGCAGCTTGATGAGATGGCCCAGCATGCTGAAGTGCATGGAGTGATTATAGATGGCAGGGCTGATGTGGGGCTTGTCAAGAGAGAGCAGTTCTGGTCTGAGTCAAGTGAACAAGAACAGCTGAAGCTACGTGAACAACAAGTAAGGCAGTTGGAAGATGAGAGGCATCTGGGTCACGCAGCACAACAAGCACAGCAGGGTCGGTGGCTGAATCGGGATGATGTCAAAAAGCTGGAGTTGAAGTAGTCTGATTGGTGGTGGTTGAGAGCAAGACATTTGAAAGCTCTAATCCAGACTGTATATGATGTGCATCTGTCTCCAGCAAATCTCAAAAAATGGGGTATCCAAGAGAGTCTACAGTGTCACTTGTGTGGGAAGTATGGCAGCCTCAAACACATGCTGTCAGCTTTCCCAAAAGCACTCCAGTCTGGATGGTATACATTTAGACATAATTTAGTGCTAAACGTTGTTGCTTCAGCTGCAAGAGAGGGTCAAGTGCCTGAACTGAGCTTGTGCAAGACAGCATTTGTGAAGCAGGGTGTGATGCCAAAGAGGCAGGAATCTCGGCAAGCCAAAGACAGAAAGTGGGAGGTGTTCCTGGACAAGCCATTGCTTGAAAGCATCATTGTGTCAGTACTCTGGCCCGACCTGGTGTTGGTAGATGAGGGTCAGAGACATGTGGTCCTTGAGGAGGAGAGCATTGCTGAGGCCCATGAATGGAAGCTGTTAGGCTATGAAGAGCTGGTAGCTGAGATTCGGGAGAAGGGTTACATCTGTGAGCTGGTTGCGTTCAAGGTTGGCTGTAGGGGTTTCCCAGCAGGTTCTCTCAGAAGGTTTCTGAAGGCGGCTGGTGTATCTGCTGTGAGAAAGACAATCAAGGAATGTGGGAAGAAAGCAGTTGAGGGTAGTGCTTGGATTACCAGGAGGTTTGCGAATGTGTACAAGATCACAGAACTGTCATGAGTCTGGTTGCAATGCAATACATCCAGCTGTTCTGGGCCCACCGTGTGGAGAGATACTGAGTTTAATGGGCCAAAATCTTGTCGAAGCATGGCACTCAGCTGATGGTTGCAGCCGGACAAGATAGATAGATAGATAGATAGATAGATAGATAGATAGATAGATAGATAGATAGATAGATGAAACACCATGTTTTTGGTATTTCATTAATAAATATATGTAAACACACACACGCGCGCGCAAGCGTGCACACACACATATGCACATGTACATACAAATATATAAAGATGCATGTATTCATTTCAAGAGGGTTGGAACTCACAAACCCTAGTCTTTATATATTAATTCAATATTCAAGAATTGTTTCCCAATGATATTCCCCAGATGCTGGTGGTGGTGGTGGTGTTTAAACTCTGTACAAACAAATCATAATACAAATATTTCAGTGTTGCCACTACCAACAATAGGAATAGGTCTGTGATTCTCAACTGCAGTCCATATAAGATTTTGTCCTTAAAGTTTTTATGAAGTACATTGATTATTTGATTATACTTCTATAATACACACTATATCTTAGTAATTTTTAATACAATTCCTAATAATATTTAATTATGAAAAAAAAAGTTTTTTTAAACATGGAATAGCTAGGGGGCTTTTGTAGAGAAAAATAGGAAGTAAAAGGGTCCATAGGCAAAAAATGGTTGAGAACCACTGGAATAAGTTAATGCAGTTGAGACCTGCTATAAATAGCAGTCAATTCTCTTAAATTACACTCTATTGACTTCAAAAAAAAAAAGGAAATGTAAATAAAATTTCATATTGACACTTCACACATGTCAGTCATCAGGTATGTATGTATAGATGTGTGTGTGTTTAATAATGTACCGTATATAGTATGTCTGTATTCTTGTATGCAGTGTAAATTAATCCAAACAAATTACATGTTGGCACTCCTGGGGTCTCATACCATTAACATGTAAAATTTGATTTGATTTGGTTGGGCCATTTGAGAATGCATTGGGAACAGACAGAGATACAAAGGATTATATATATATATAGATGAAACACCATGTTTTTGGTATTTTATTAATAAATATATATAAATACACACACACACACACATGTACATACATGTACATAAAGATGCATGTATCCATTTCAAAAGGGTTGGAACTCACAAGCCCCAGTCTTTATATATCTAGAATGTAGTTCTAGATATGCTTGAAGAAAAAGATAAGATTCTCACAGCTGGAACACTTTTCCCAATCAGGCATAAACAAGAAACTATTGGAAAAATTCCATGCTCAACTGGAAAGGAATATATTAGATTACTTAAAATCTCCCCACAAAATACTTGTTTTTCATGAAACTAGATGAACTCTTGCTGACCTGTGACAGAAGAATTTAGAAAGAGCAAACTGCTGCTGATGCACTTTAAGCAGAAAAGAAAGCAATATGAAATTTGCTACCTATAAAAAAAGAAGTTATAATCCTTCAAAATAACAATAAAAAAAAAAAGAGAATGCAAAATATCATAATTAAACTGTTTTAACAACTGGGTCACCTCTACAGATGGGTTTCATTCTGACAATGGAGTAGGGTGTGGTGCTACCTGGAATTTTCAGAACAATAATAAAAATATGATCTTAAGACTACATCATAATTAACAATATATGAAGCAGTGTAGTTGGGAATGATAACATCTTTAGATTCTTCTAAAGCAGTATTTCTCAAATTTTTTAAACTATCATCTTTTTTTTTTCACTAACATTTTTTCAAAACCTCTTTGCTACAGTTCAACACCCTCCATACATATTTTTAATGTACATACATGTAATATATGGTCAGAGTAATTTTGTTTTGGGTACTAGTTTGATGTGGGTGACTTCTTACCGCAGAACCACAGTACTACATGCAATTATTTGAAAAATTATTGCTTGATCTTCATTATTGACACAGTCTTTAGAATGTGGCTTCAACTAAATTCATGTATGTATTCTTTGTACTTCATATACATCCTGAAACTTATAGTGGAAATCTATCTTTATATCATGATTTCCAAATGTTCACTCACTCAGACACTGATATCTCTCTTCACAGGCAGGTTTACATATGAGTATAGTTTACTTGATTGACAAATGACACACAGAGCTGGAACCAACATTGTTCAAACATGTAACATATATATATATATATATATATATATATATATATATATATATAATTAATTATATGTATTTATTCTATCCTAATAAATAATAATTCAGATAGAATAAATGGGTTAATAGAAACCAAGGTAGCAAAGATCACAAAATAACTGTGGGGTAATTCCTGTTGGTGAGGCAGAAACTCCTTGATATTTTGGGTATTTGAGTATATTTAAAAATTTAAGGAATGGAGAAAACGCATGTTATAGCTGCATACTTTATTCCGACATATGTTTCAAAGAATTACAATTTATGCGATCCATAGGAATCGGCGATGTTAAAAATGTAAACTTCTCTTCAGGGAAATGCATGGGAATCATCTTAAACATAAGACATTGTGACCGAGTATGATAACTATAGTTGGATAAGGTTATGACGTGATTCATTTGAAAAAAACGTTAGAGATTTGGACGCTACCAGATAGTGGGTTGGAC
>NC_142938.1:36086398-36111398 GCF_046866305.1 Octopus bimaculoides
AATGATTTTGTTGTTGTGACTATTACTATTATGTATCGTGTTATTATTTTTGTTCCCTATATTATTATTAGTGTTATTATTGTTATTTTGGTAAGGGTTAATAATGTCTGGCTCAATGTTATTACTGTTGGAACTCTCTAGTGGATGTAAAAGCCTCATATTGTGTGCAGATATTATCTGTGAAATGTTCCTCAGCAGGTTGTCCCGTAGAAACCTCCAATTGTCTTCCACATTAGGTGATGCTATATCCCCTTCTATTTCGTTGAAGGCTTCAAGTAACACATCTCTAAATCTCTGTCCATTTGCAGAATTTTTAAGCTTTCAGACCCTTCTTCTCCAAGCTGGTCTACTTCTGGGCATCCACTTATCCCTGATCCCAAAGTTGCTAACTACTAATCTGTGTTGAGAGGTACATTCTTTGCCTGGGAAGCTTTTGGCATTTATAAGCAGTCCTCTTTCTCTTTTTCTGGCGAGGATGTAGTCAATTTGGCTAGTGTGTCTGCTGGAACAGTAGGTGACTAGGTGACAGGCAGGTTTCCTGAAGTTGGTATTGCAAACCATAAGGTCGTTTACATCACAGAACTCCAGCAGTCTGGTTCCCTCCTCATTGTGGGAACCGAAGCCATAGCCTCCATGTATGCCATGGAAGCCCCCTGCATGTTGTCCAACATGTCCATTGAAATCACCAGCCACAAAGAGAAGGTCCCTGTCATTCGTCAATGAGGTAGTCTGCAATAGGGTGTCATAAAATTGGTCTTTTTGCCCATCCGGTAGCCCCAGTTGAGGGGCATAGGCCGAGATATCAGTAGCTAACATATGGTGAAGCACTAATCTAATCTTAAGTACTCTGTCACATACTCTGACTACCTTGATTACCTTATCAACCCATTTCTCTCTGAGAAGTATACCTATGCCCCCGACCCCGTCAGTGTTCCCTGCCCAGAAAATTTTGTACCTGTGTTCTTTGCCTGTGAGGAACCTAGCGGAACCTTCTCTCCACCTTACTTCTTGGATGCAGCACAAATCTACACGTCTCCGTTCAAGCATCTCAACAATCTCACCAGACCTACCTTTCAGTGTGCCGACATTGAGTGTGTCAACTCTGAGGTTGTGGGAGGTGTGGGCCTGTGAGACCCTGGGATGAAGGACAGTAGTGTCATGTAGCTGAAAAGAAAGCTTGCATTTGACAGAATTCATAAACAAGCAATAGCCTACAACCTGCATACACTACACCATTTTTATGCGCTATATCATCAATAAACCCTGGATGGAGGTGTTTGCGAGAGACAACCAAGGATGACAGAGGATTGGAACATCCAGTAAAGGTGGAGCGGTGGGAGGGCGGGCATACCGCGAGCCAGCAAGTTTAGGTGAGAGCCACTTCTGCACTTTTATACTATGGTAGACAAATTTAGAGAGAATGAATTAAAGAAATGATAAACTTGAATAAAATAAAATAAATAAAATCTGACAATTAACGGATATGCATGAATTTAAGACAAATCTATCGGGCTATGTTTACATGGTAAAGAAATAGATAATAAAGAACGAACGGTGGTGGGGATAGGGTTATGATCAACACAGAAACAGGAGTACATGAATGAGGTTGAAAGGATAAAATTCTTATCTGTTCATCTTCTGAATTTTGTATTCTATCAGCAGAGGAATTCAAACTCGATTAGAGGAAGCAGAGCATTGAGCTGGTTTATATAGAGTTAGGGTTAAGGGGGGGGGGGGAAGAGATGGTGAACTTGGTGGTAAAATTGAAAAGAGAGAGAGAATGAGGCAGAGAGAGAGAATGAGGCAGAGAGAGAGTGAGGCAGAGAGAGAGTGAGGTAGAGAGAGAGAGAGAGAGAGAGAGAGAGAGAGAGAGAGAGAGAGAGAGAGAGAGAGAGTGAGGCACAGATAGAGAGGGGTCCGATTTAGGTGGACAGGCAGAAAATACATCACAAGGAGAATATTCTTTGGGATTTTCGGTAACATAATTGAATGAAACAGCAAATGCCGAAATCGTGAGACAGAAGTGAAAAATATTTTTGGGATTCTGGGAAATAGAATTTAATGAAATAGCAGATGCCAGCGAGAGCAGCTTCTGCACTTTTATACTATGGTAGACAAATTTAGAGAGAGCACATTCAATGAAGATGTCACCTAACACAGTAGATGCAGTGGTTGTCTTTATTGCATGTATGAAAATACCTACAATATCTTTTAAATTATTAAATTTAAGGACAATGTTTTTTAAATTAAACTTAAATTTATTATTTAAAATTGAGCAAGGTTTTAAATTCTTTTGTTATGGCTCAGCAGACTATAATAAACAGGAAAGAGGTAGTTGAGAAGTGAGCTCTGATGCATCACTACCTACATGTTAAATTCATTGCTGCACTCATTGTAGACTCCAACCTACACCTCTGTTTATGGTTTGTATAACCCTCATGAGTCATTTCTCTACCCATCAGGAACCCAAGGAAACTGGTTATAGTCTGCATTGGCAAATTTCGATCAATATAAATTTTGAAAAAGTTTATTTGTTGCATTGGTTATAGAATATGTTTCATTGCTCTGGTCCATCAATTGAAAGCATTGTGGAATGATTCCAACCAAGAAGTGACTAAAACTGGACTGATGTATTATTATAAAATAAAGTACTGTGAACAATAGTGAGCAGTTCACTGAGAGCTGTTGGCAGAGAGCATTTAACCTCATGTAACAGTAATCATAGTGCATCATGTGATACTTTCTTTCCACCTGCTCTGTTAAATTATATATCCAACACCAGGATATAAAAGTGGTGACGAGTTGTTTGAAGCTTGTGTTGGACATTTTAAAATATTTTTCTTTTGGTAACAAACCAAAGAACAATCATTTAACATGGAGGACTTATTGGTGCAGTTCCAACGACAACAGCTGCTGTCTTAGCAACTACAATGACAACAACAACGAAACCAACAGTTGCTGGAATTAATGTTGATGAAGTCTGAAAATACTTCAGGTTCTTACTCACCAGACAGCGAAGCAAATTCAGTTGAAGAATTCAGCTATAAACCAAAAGAAGGGATTACCCTTTCTGCATATTTTTGAAGATACAAAGAAACCTTCAGAGAAGAATGTAAAAATTGGTCTGATGGGAAGAAAGTACAACTACTTTTAAGAAAATTATCCCCTGCCAAACTCGAAAAATCTAGTAACTATATTCTACCAAAGAAGCCAGGTGAGATTAGTTTTGATGAAACAATTTTTTATTGAAAATTTTCAGTGAAAGAAGTTCTGTGTTCAATACTTGCTGGCAGTGCTTAAATTTGTTCAAAAAAGATGATGAAGATTTTGTCACCTATGCTGGGGTTGTTAACAGAGAGTGTGAAAAATTCAAACTAAATGAATTAACCCTGGACATGTTCAAATGTCTAATTTTTGTTCAAGGGCAAACTACAAGCAAAGTTGGAGATACACATTCCTGGATATCAACAAAATTAGAACAGGACCAAAAATTAACTCTACAGGCAGTAGGAGAAGAATGCCCAAGGATTATAAATCTAAGACATGTCACAGATAAAATTGAAGAAAAAAGTTGCTCTCATATTCATGCATGTTAACCGGTAATAGATAAGAAAAAAGAGAAAAAATGTCAAGACCAAATCCATGTTATGAGTGCAGTGGTCTACATTTTAAAAGTAACTGTTCATTTAAAAATATAAAATGCTTCAAGTGTGGTAAGATAGGTCATAAAAAATCACACTGTAAAACAAAACCTAAAAAACAGTCCAACAGAAAAAAAATCCCACAAACAGGTCATTGTTGGACAAGAAATACAAATGAGTCGCAAAGGAAATTTGTGTATGTAAAAATTAATAACATATACGTAAAGTTACAATTGGATATGGGCAGTGATATCTCGATAGCTAACACAGATACAGGGGAAAAAATCGGGAAACCGAGATTAAAATAAAATTTGAAAATTGTTTCAGGAAAAAAATGACTAGAAAAAATCAGAGTTATCCAAAAAGTGGAATATAGTCAATGGCATCACCAACTGTAGATGTTAAGAAAAAGAATAATAAAATCAGAGTGTCTTAAAACACTTCAGAGGGTCTTAAAACAAATGTCTTAAAACACTCCACTATCCGCTACTTACTCCCAAAGACATATTTGTGAAATTAAACAATGGCAAGATATTTTCTAAATTCGATCTCTCCGATGCATACCTACAAATTAGAGTAGATGATGAATGTTCTACATACCTAACAATTAACACACATAAAGGACTGTATAAATTCAACACCGACAATTTTTCAACAGATTAATGATGCAATGTTTGTAGACTGTGAATTCACAATTCCTTATCTGGATGATATACCCATAAAAAGTGAATGCCAAGACCAACACGCAGAGTATGTAGAATATGTGTTTGAAAAAAATTAGGGATTATGGCTTTACCTTGAGTGAAGAAAAGTGTGAATTTTTCTTACTGAAAATAAAATATTTAGGACAAATCATTGACAGAAATGGACGTCGATCAGGTCTGTCAAAGACAGACACAATTAAAAATATGCCCCCTCCGACAAAAATAGTAACCTTACAAGCTTTTTTGGGACTGGCAAATTATTGCCAAAATTATATTCCAAATATGCATAAGGTAAGAGTTCCACTAAGTAATCTATTAAAAAAAAAATGTTAAGTGGAATTGGTTTGAAAATGGTCAGGAGGTGTTTGACAAAATTTTTTAAATATTAACATCTGATTTGCTGCTAGCATATTTCAGTCCTGCAATGGAGATTGTAGTAGCTTCACATGCCTCTGAGTACGGTATCAGAGCAGTAATGCTACGTAAATATAAAGATAACTTGAAGGTGGTGATTCATGCCTCACTTCCTCTATCAGCAGAACAAAATTACAGCCAAATTGAAAAAGAGGTTGTAGCGATTACTTTTGCCAAAAACAAATTTCTTAGATTTTTACACAGTAGAAGTTTTTGACTACAGACTGATCATCATCCATTATTATCTATATATGAGTCAAAGGAAGGAATCCCTACTGATACTAATAGGTTGCAATGCTGGGGTACTATATTATTAAGCTATGATTTTAAGATGGAGTATATACTATCTAAGAAATTGGGACATGCTGATTGCTTATCAAGACTGATTTCAAAAAATGCTGAACCATTTGAAGATACTGTGAGTGCTGCATTGTGAGTGGAAAATGAAATTAAAAATGTTTTGTGTAACGTCATATATGAACTGCCTGTCACATTACAAGACATAAAATTAAAACTGGAAAACAATAAATTCATTAAAAAAATAAAAGAAATGCTGAAGGCTAAAAGAGATAGAAGTATGTGCAATACAAATTCGAACCCATTCACAATGTGTGACAGTGTGTTGATGTGTGCACAAAGAGTTGTAGTGCCAGCCACACTACAGAAGCGATTACCAAAGGAATTTCACATTGGTCACCCAGGGATTTCAAGAATGAAATCGCTAATGAGAGGTTATTTATATGGGCCAACAATGGACTGTGACATTGAAGAACTATTGAAAACATTCAGAGGGTGTGCCCTAGCTACAAAAGCACCTACCACTAAATGGCAACAATGGCCAAGAACAGATATTCCATGGTCCAGACGGCATGTTGATTATGCAGGTCCACTTAAGGGTTCATATTATCATGTTGTGGTGGACAGTTTTTCAAAGTGGCCTGAAGTGCATAAGTGTACAAAGCTGATATCTGTGGTTACAGTAAGTTTTTTTACATAAATTGTTTGCCAGATATGGGATTCCTGATACCATTGTGTCTGATAATGGAACTTAATTTACTTCAGATGAGTTCAGAAAATTTTGTAAAATGTTCATCATCAAACAAGTCACCACTCCACCATATCACCCTAAGTCAAATGGATAAGTGGAAAGTTTTGTTGACACTTTCAAGAGGGTATAAAAAAAGGTGCAATGAAGTAAAGGATGACCTTGCACTTCAACCATCTCTAAGAATATACTGAATGACACCTAATCTGAATACGCCATCTGGAAAGTCACCTGTAGAATTGATGTTTGCTAGAAAGATTAAATCCGTTTTTGATAAGTTGATACAGAGTAAAAATAGTAAATAGGCAAACAACAAAAATACTTCAAAGTTCTTCAAGTTAGGTGACAAAATTTTTTAAAAACCCTATAGATATGGTAAAGAAAGCTGGGAGGACAGTGTAATCATTAAACAAATTGGAAGAATGTTGTTCCTGATAAAAGGAAAAAATGTCGAATATAAAAGACATATTAACCAACTTTAAAAAAGATTCACGGAAAAAACAGTCATGAGAAATGAAATCCCCATGGAAGTATTGTATGACACGTTTGAGGTATTAACACCCAAACAATTTGAAACTACACGTTCTAACACCAGAAAACAGAAAAGAACAGAAACATTGAAGTTGAACCCTAAGTGTAAGAAATATTAAAATTCTAAGCAGGGAGAAGTTAGGAGAGAAGTTAGAGGAGACTAATTCTAAAAAGGAGAGATGTTGTGGAAGGATTCCAAGCATCCCTAAGTGACTAAAAGTGGACTGACTCATTGCTGTAAAATAAAGTACTGTGAGCAATAGTGAGCGGTTCACTGTGAGATTTGGCAGAGAGCATTTAACTTCATGCAACAGTGATCGTAGTGCATCATGTGAATACTTTCTTCACCCCTGCTTTGTAAAATTATATATCCAACACCAGGATATAAAAGAAAGTGGAGAAATTAAGGCTAAAACTGAAGCTGAGGAAATGATTTAGTGAGGAGAGGGATCACCTAGCAAGAGGGCTGATGTGATAAGTAAGAAGCCAAAAAGGAAAGCTGACAAAGGAGAAGAGTAAATAAACTAGGTAGGCAGGTAGATAGATATATTCCTCAAACAACTACAAAAAAAAGGTATATTAAGGAGACAGGGCTAAGTATAATAGAGGGAAGTGGAGGAAGCAAAAATGCAACACATTAAACAACCATAGAGTACCTTAGTTTTCTATGAAATGTTGCAAGTGATACTGTAATAAATTGGTTAAATATATGCAAATACTTCTTGAATTATTTTTGCATTTAACTCTAAATTTGTAATTAGAACATAGTATGAATAATAAAATTTACTCAAACTTTAACAAAAGCAAAGGCTTTAGTAAATAAGAAAGAAGACAGGATTCTAGTATCTTCAAGGAAATGGCCTTACTAAGTATGCAGAAAGGATTTGGTACAAACTCCATGCACTGTACCCAATGTAAGCTATGGATATACAAGAGAAGTAGTGGAATCACAAGCAAACTAACTAAGAAAGAAAGCTTCGTTTATGATAGATGTACTGGAACAATATAAACAATGGGCACACTGGAATTAGGTTCTCTTAAATGCCTGGACTGGTTCACAAGAATTAGTTGATAACTTTTGTTCACTTGGAGATATAATTAGTTAGGGAGGTAGTTGTTCTAATAGTACAGTTGCCAGGGTAAGAATGAGTTGGAGAAAATTCAAAGAGCTACTACTTCTGCTAGAAACAACGGTATTTTCCCACAGAGTGATGGGCAAATTGTATGATACTTGTGTTAGAAATGTGATGCTGCATAACAGTGAAACAGGGGTTTGAATGAAAAGGACACAAGAAGACTAAAAAAAGAAATGAAGTGAGCATGCTCTGTTGGATGTGTAAGGTAAGCGTGCATGAATGACAAAGTACAAATGTGTTGAGAGAAAAGTGGGACATTAGAGGAAACAGATGTAGTGTGCAAAAAAGAAGATTGTGCTAGTATGGACATATGATGTATATGGATGAAAACAGCTGTATAAAGAAGTGCCAATCACTTAAGTTGGATGGAGCCTGTGGAAGAAGGAGACTCAGGAAGACATGAGATGAAGTGGTGAAGGCTGATCTCAGGACATTGGACCTCATGGAGGAAATGACAGAGAACCAAGATGACCAGTAATATGTAGCACTCAACAAAACCCACCCATCTCAGTGAGACTGAAATTCTAGAAGCACAGTGTATACATATAGATGAACAACTGGGCCCTTTACCCAACTTCTTCCACAAACCATCCACACTATCCATCATCTCTCTATCACTGACTCTTCCATCACCAGCCTAACTACAATATTATGCTGTCGTAACTAGATGTAAGCTGAACTGCAAGCTTCACCAGTTTTACCCTGACACCACTTTTCTTTTTCACTACTGAGAACTTTTCACTTGATATCCATCCTTCATTCTTAAAGCTGTCTTTCTCAACCCATATTTTACATTGATCAACTTTTTGTACCACCAAATTATCTCTCCTTCCTCACAATCATATGTCTCTCACTCTCCCTATGCACAATGCCAACCTCACCCTCACTTCACAATCTTGCAACTTACTTTACAACATGTCATCTCTCTTTCTCTCATCCTTCCCTTGTCTACTGCATTATCATTGCTGTTCTGTTCCTCTTCACTTTCTGTACTGTCACTCATCTCCTACTCTCCCTACCTCCTCCAGTTTATATGTATCCTTAATCACCTCTTATCCACTATGCATTACATCCACCCTGCTAAACTAGCCAATCTCCACAGTAATCACCTACTTTTCCCTACCTTCTGTCCAACTTGTAATTCTCAATCCCTCAACACTTGTCTTCTTTCATTATATTCACCCATTCCCCATCTATAACCACCTCTCATTCCCCCTACACTCCTGCAACCTCTACTCAACTTCATTTCTTTCTATTTGTCCCCACTCACTTCCACTTACCTCATACCTTAAAGATCTACACTTAAAGGTCATCTCACTTCCCAGCTCCACCTTGGTCACTCCTATCCTACCTTTTTTAATGTGAGTAGCCATGTAGCTTTTCTACAGCTAGAAATCTCTTCTCTTCTAGTCTCTTCTTTCATACTTTAACCTCTGATCTAGCATACATCTTTCTCCACTGTAATCTACTCAGTTGAAAGGGATATTAGTCTTATAAGCTGCATAGTAACCTCACTAGTGCTGATGCCACAAAAATAGTACCCAGCACACTCTGTAAGGTGGTTGGCATTAGGAAGGTCCCATTTTAGGGACTATGCCAAAGCAGACATTGAATTTCAATCCAGTTCTCAAATCTGTCAGATCCTAACAAACCATCCAACCCATGCTAACATGGAACATGAACATTAAAAGATGATGGTGGTCAGGTGTTCCCTGAGACATGGAATGTATTTTATGCGTTCCATATAAGTACAAAAGCACTGAGTTAAAATATTGTATGCTAATACACATTTACCCCATTATACAATTATATACAATGATACATATTGAGAAGCCAAATTGAGTTGCTGTAGCTTGGACAAATCTTGTAATCAAGAATGAACCACCATATTGATAGAAAACTATAGGCTCATAGTTTGCCTAAACATTATCTACAAACTGTACACAAGCCACCTCAACCAATTCCTCCAGATTATTGTGAGTGAGTTCAACAACATAGTGACTAATAAGTGAGCAGGTAGAAAGAAGGGAGTGTAGGGATGTGCTGAACAACTTTTCATAACCAGTGCTATATTGGCTGAAGAAAACACTATAGAAACCTTGTTATAGTATGGCTTAGTTCTATTCTCCATTTATGACTGCTGAAGTGTTTATGTTAGGCAAAAGTTTCTGCTACATCACAAAGCCTTGAGCAACGATTTTCACATTTTCAACTAGGAACAGAACAATTGTCTTCAATGTTATAAATAATTCGAAAGGAATATTCCAAGGAAGTAGTCTTTCTGTAATTCTGTTCATTTTGACAATAAATCTATTATCATTCCTGCCACAAAAATCAAATGGCCCTATTCTTGGGTCTGAAACTGCTAGAAATATCTAACCCATAATTTCTTTGTGGATGACCAGAAGATTTATATTAAAAATGTTAACAATGCCAAAATAACAGTTGGAGTTAATAACAACATTTTCAGCTGATACAAGAATGGAATTTGGCCAAAAGAAATATTCGTATAGATGATGATGATGATTGTTGAATGTAGGAAATCTGTCCCTCACACTCAGAACCTGTGCATCTACAGTCTTGCTATCACTCCTGTTCCACACAAAGAATGCTACAAATATCTAGGAATTGATTAAAACATAACCAATGAAGATACTGTGAATAAAGTTAGTGTAACCTGAGAATATTATACCAGACTTAGAAAAATATGGTAGCTGGAACACTCCTCTTACAACAAGATAATATCCTACAATATATTTTCAGTCCCTTTACTGATTTCAACATGTGGGATACTTGATTGGTTTGTAGAGGAAATCCACTCCATAGACATTAAAACCAACAAGATCCTGACATCAATTGGAAATTTCAACAGAAACAGTGACATCAAATGGCTGAACTAAGAAGCGATGAAGAAGATCAATGCAGATAGCCTTCAAATGTCATATAGTTTCTCTCAGACAGTGCCTGCTAAACAGCAGCAGAAACAATAAATACATACACTTAGTACTGAAAAGTGAAGAAAACAATATCCTACAAGTTGGCACTGAGCTCCTCAAGAAGCACTCTTTTCCTGATGACCTCCCATAAAACACCAAGACAGCCAGACTAACATACCTCAAAGAAGACCTGGATGTGAAACACTCAATATACCAAAAAAAGAGAAAGAAGAAATTGTGCATGGATATGTTTCTCAATGATTGAAAGAAAACATTAATACCAGCATGAAGTGCAGCCTCTCTTGAACTCCTGACTGGTACACTACATTATGCTTCAAAGGCCATGCATTTTCAGTGCATGAACAGGAGACTGCTACAAAATACCTTGCAAACAAAAGCAATACTGAAGCCCTTAGAGCCTCAAGATGCAGCTAAAAATGTTGATTATGTCATATTTCTGGGGAAGATATCACACAAGTGATCAGCAGCTGCCCAAAAGTGTTATCAGAGTACTACCTCCCTATGTGACATGGTGTTGTCACAATGCTATTTGAAAAAAGAGTGTCCTGGAATAAAAACAGAGAATCCTCCCATTATTAAATACATACACAAACATTGACACATCAAGTATAAACATAACAGACTAAACATTGTTTGGGACAGTAAAAAAAGTGTGCAGTCATAGAGGTCAGTTGCCCTGCTGATGTGAATATCTCTTCAAAAATCAAAAAAGATAACTGCAGACAATGATTTTGATAATACTACTGCATGTGTTTGTTCCCTTTTCTTTTGGTGTTAGCTGCCACCAGTAATGAGCAGTTGTTCAATGTTTTGGAGGGTGGAGGAAGATTGTATAACACAACATAACAATGTTCAAAAAAAAATTTGTTTATTGTATTTTTTTTATTGTTTATCAATCCATTTTTTCTGCTGATTCCAAAACTGAAATTATTTTTTGTATATCATCAACAGTTAAAAAAAATATGTCGACTTTCAATGTTATTATATAATGTTCCGCTACTAAATGTATGTCTAATTTTCTCTTTCAGACCAATTACTAAGTTCTGCTACTTTCAGAGTATGTAAAAATTCTCCAGATACATTTTGCTATGTGTGTGGTTATTAAATTGGAAAAAAAAGCAGGTATTACATAAGATCGTGAAAGGTGCCAAATTGCGGATAGCGTACAGACTCTATTTCAGAATGCCCATAGGTGACCAGGACAAACCATGGGCCGCACATGTGATATGTGGAAGCTGTCAATCTAATCTAGAAGGATGGTTAAGAGGTACAGGAAGGTCAATGCCTTTTGCCATTCCAAGGGTATGGAGAGAGCCAAAGAACCATCATGATGACTATTACTTTTGTATGATCGATGTGACAAAGTACAGAAAAGTGAAAAGACAAGCTCTTCAGTATCCAGACATACCATCATCTAGAGCACCTGTCCCACATGATGACAGTTTACGAGTACCATTACCACCAGAAAATATTTCATCTGAAGAGTCAATAAGTAGCAGCAGCCAAGAAATGGAGGAAGCTTTCGTATCAAGAACAACTTTGGAGCCTCACTTTCCAAATCAGAGTGAGCTAGATGATTTAATCAGGAATCTGGGTCTTACTAAGTCGGGAGCTGAACTTCTTTCATCAAGGTTGAAGGAATGGAATCTACTGGGGGATGACTGTAAGACATCTGTGTACCGGAAACACCATGAAGAATTTGAAATTTACTATGAAAATGTTAATGATCTGTGCAATTGTAAAGATGTGATTGGTTTGTTTACTGCTATTGGACTCAAGCATGATTCTGCAGAATGGCGACTGTTCATAGATAGCTCAATATGAAATCTCAAAGCAGCATTGCTCCACAATGGAAATAAATATCTTTCTTTGCCTCTTGCACACTCCATACAGAAGAAAGAAAATTATGATAATGTCAAAGAACTTCTCGCTGAGTTCAAGTGGGATGTTTGGGGTGATTTCAAGATGCTTACCTTCTTGCTTGGCTTGCAAGGGTGATACACAAAGTATTCATGTTTCCTTTGCTTATGAGACAGCAGAGCTGATGATGATCATTACAAGAGAGTACATTGGCCCCCATGAGTTGAACTGCAGCCAGGAATGTTAAATGTTCTCAAACAGCCTCTAGTAGATTCCAAAAAAATCTTATTACCCCCACGGCCTTAGATTTTAGAGGAGAAGCTTTTCAAGAAATTTGTCTTATGTTTCCAAAGCTATCTGAGACTAAGATCAAGGGTGGCATATTTGTTGGGCCCCAAGTAAATGCAATGTTAAAATCGAAGAAACTGGAAAGAGCGATGACAAAAGTTGAAAAAGAAGCTTGGTGTGCATTTTATGATGTAGTTCTAGGAAATCACAAGGATCCTAATTACAAACAGCCGGTAGCAAAGCTTATCGAAAACTTCAAGAAAATAGGTTGTTGTATGTCCTTAAAGGTTCATTTTTTGCACTCTCACCTAGGTTTTTTCCCTGAAAACTTGGGTGATGTCAGTGTGGAGCATGGTGAGAAATTTCATCAGGACATCGCAACTATGGAAAGAAGATACCAAGGACGATGGGATACTGCTATGATGGGAGATTATATATGGTCTCTATTCAGAAGACATGAAGGTATACACTCCAGAAAATCTCGATCGTCAAAGCACTTCTCATCTTAAGAAAAGAGTTATCAAGGAATTTACAGTGCAGAGTTTTACTGTTTCTTTTTGTTCTAACTAATATTATACTTCCTAAATACCTTTCAGTATATGAAAAAGTACTAAATGTTATGTAATTATCCATACAATACTAGAATAGATTGAACCAACAAAGTACTGTAGAGAAAAGTTACAAATATAACGAGCAAATATGAAATTAGGACTAAATAAATAACTATCGATGTTACGTCAAAATGAATGTGATTTTTAAATTTAGTGGAAAAAAATGCATATATGAACATTAAAAAATACAAATAAACAAAACGTGTTACATTGTGTAATTAATGAGTGTTACGTAGGTTTGCAGCATTGAGTTAGGTTCCTCATGAAAGTTTGCAACAACTACAATAAAAATTTCATTAATAAGCAATGTCAACTGTCAGTGAATGTACCTTTTGTTTTTTTCTTTTGATAATGTTCATTCACTTGACATTGCCTTGTGCTAATATAACCAATTTAACTTCCTTTCAGAGGATGGCTAGACACATATTCAAAAGTTTTGTTCATTTCTTTTCCCCTAAGCATAAAAAATAAAACTGATTCCTTCCCTTCGTTAATCCAATGAGCTGCTAAATAATATGAATGGCTTAACAGTCAACAGATTATAGATTTTTCAGTCACTTAAATGAAAAGCTTTATAGGAATGGCACAAAAAATTTTGTTTAAATAAATTTTTGCAAACATTAAGTAATTTAAATATCATCCCAGTAAAAGCACACAGGGCAAAATGCTTCGTGATACTTCATCCATCTACATGCTCTGAGTTCAAATTCCACCAAAGTTAACTTTGCCTTTCATCCTTTTGGGGTCAATTAAATAAGCACTGGGGTTGATGTAATCGATTTACCCCTTACCCCAAAATTGCTGGTTTTGTGCCAAAATTTGAAATCAATATCATCTCAGTAAAAAAGGAATGTAAAAAAAAAAAGAATTTCATTTGGCTTATATTGCTCCCTGGAAAGATATTTTAATTGCAGTTTAATTAAGGCAAAGCAAAAATATTCTGTAATTCTGCCAAAACACAGTTGTTTTAGACTAATTATTTTGTTTAAAAATCTTCTTTACCAGTCTCTTCACAAAATAAATATTTATATTCAAAAATATTTCAAAATAATATACTCACAAATAATTACCGAAAATGCTCATAGAAACTCTTTCCTCCTATTGGATGTCTCTTAGTTTTTTCATTTTATCATTTTTTTTTTCATTTTATCTAGTTTCAGCTCATAGGCTGTGGCCATGCTGGGGCATATTTATATATATATATATATATATATATATGTGTGTGTGTATATATATTTATAGTATATGTTTGTGCGTCTGTGTTTGTCCCCCCAACGTCGCTTGACAACCGATGCTGGTGTGTTTACGTCCCGTAACTTAGCAGTTTGGCAGAAGAGACCGATAGAATAAGTACTAGGCTTACAAAGAATAAGTCCTGGGGTCGATTTGCTCAATTAAAGGCGGTGCTCCAGCATGGCCACAGTCAAATGACTGAAACAAGTAAAAGAGTATATATTATTGTTGTCTTTTTGTGTGTGTATACAGGGTTGGCCAAAAGTCACTTGACAGCAAATCATAATTCTATAAATACTATCTAGAGAGAGAGTGGGAGACTGCAAGATGGAGATGGTGGCAAAATGTCGGGCAAGCTCACAAGGAACAGGGATCAGAATATAAATGAGATGGTTGAGTAAAGGAAGAGAGAGATATAGATAGTGGCAAGTGCCAGGGCATACCCTTGAGGTTCAAATGCCATAATATAAGTGATAGAATATTACGAAGGGAGTGCGATTAAAGAGTGTGAGCAATTGGTGAAAGACCTGGGTATATATAGAGTTAGAGGGGCTACTGCATAGCAATGATACAGAGGAGCAGGGGTGTGAGGACGGGATTGGAGAGTGAGAGCTAGGCATAGTGAATGAAGGAGGAAATGCGAGAAAGAGAAGCGATGTAAATTGGTTTGTTGGTGTAGGGTGAGGGAAAAGTTTTCTTGTTATGTGTGGGTGGAATGCCAGGTCAGGGGCTAGCAGATGGCAATAATAGAGTGAGACAAGGCATGTGGGTAGAACGCACAGGTCGGGGCACGCAAGCAGATATAGTGGCATCGGGCCAAGAAGACACAATTGAGGAGTGGGAGGTAACAATAGTACATGAAGTGGGAATGTGAAGAAGTGAAAGGATGTAGAGATGTAGTTTGGTTTATTGTGGTAGAGTAAGTAAGAAGTTTTCTACACAGCACTTCTAGAACTCAGTTTCGCTGATGTGGGTGGGTCTTCTCAAGAACTTCATATCACCAGACATCTCAGTCCATAGTCATTTCCTCCATGAGGTCCAACTTCCTGAGATCAGTCCTTACTACTTCATCCCATGTCTTCTTGGGTCTCTCTCTTCCAAGGGTACCATCCACTTTCAGTGATCAGCACTTCTTTATGCAGCTGTCCTCATTCATATGCATCACATGTCCAAACCAACGTAGTCTTCTCTCTTGGATGCTACATTGATTACTCTTATGCCCAACATTTCTCTCAATATATTTGCACTTTGCCGTACATGTGCACTGATGCTGCAAATCCAGCGGAGCATACAACCTTCATTTCTCTCCAGTCTATGCATGTCTTCAGCATTCACTACCATGGAGTGTAGTCATTCATACACAAGCATCATATAGTCTACCTTTCATTCTGAGAGAGAGGCCTTTTGTTGCCAACAGAGATAATAACTCTCTAAACTTCCTCCACCCAATTCTTATTCTAGAAACAATACTTTCAGAGCATCCTCCACTATTGCTAATTTGGTCACCTAGGTAACAGAAACTATCTACAACCTCAAGAGAGCCTCCTGGGCATTTGAGAGAATCTAAAACCTATGTGCTCTTAGTGCTTATTGTTCCTGCACACAAATATATATAATTATTTTGTCTTTTTGTGTGTGTATATATGTATATATATATATATATATATATATATATATATATATATATATATATATATATATATATATATATATATATATATATATATTCAATTTTTGGGGATTAATCGATATGCAGGTATTCTATTTCAGATAATACAAAAAAATAACCTAATGAGTATATCTGAAAGTAAACTCATGGTATCAGAAATAATACTTAAAGGATATAACCAAAATTACAAGCAGGGTATATAATATACTTCATTAATTATTTCCTACTTCAGTTAATACTTAAATTTATTAAATATGAAGGAACTACACGTGTTTCAGTATTGGAAGATTACAATATATATACATATACACAACTGTATACATATATATCTATAATATAAATTGAAGTTGGTCGACTGTTGTATTCTTTCTTGTCTTGAGGCCAAACGGCTGGGTGGATTCACGTGAAAAATGGCACACATGTGGAGACGGGTGCATAGATTGGAATGTGCATTCTATTTTTTTTCCTAACCCCCATACTTACAGAGAAAATCGATTAAAACAACCTGAGTGTGTGTCACTGAAGCCATTCATACATATATACATATAATAAATAAATAAACTGAATGATAAATTTCAGTTATCACTCTCTCTATCTTTCTTTCTCTCTCTCATATACACATATACCATCAACATTACTCTCTCTGTCGCGCACACCCCATCAAACATACACACTCACACAGACATACGCACGCACATCAATTCTCCCTTCTCACCACAACTTCAAAAGAAGTTCAGTCATAAAACTGTCCATGTCTCTTCATTCGACGCCCACTTCAAAAGCCCGCCTTTACTTTTCACTTGTCCAACCATTGATCGAGAGATAAAACACAAACCAACTCCTGCTAAATGCAAAAATCCCGCCAAAAATACACGTACATACACACACAAACGGACATTTCATGTCTTTCAGTTTCTCTATGATTATACACGTGTTGAAAACAATAGCTCTTACATACATTTTAATCTTCAACAGGTATGCATCAATTTCTATAATATAAATTGTATTTCTATAAGTGTATAACAATTACTTATTCCATACTTCACTTAGCTTTACTCTATCTCGCTTTCTTACCCTCTTTTTCTCTCACATACACACATACGTCCATTTTATATATTTTTCAATTTCTGCTCTCTGCAAATAAAATTTTTACGGATAAAACTGCTTACAAAAATTGCGATTAATGTATAATTTCTTTCTATGTTCATAATTAAATAAATCTTTTAATGATTAGACAGATGTCCAATAGAATAGCTCTCACAAACAGACTACGTACAAATTCTTTCTTCACAACTTCTGAAGCCATTTTCTGACAGGAGGGGGTGAAATCTTCATACAGCTGGAGGCTCCAATCGAAATGGGACACAAAATGATCAGGTTGAGAAACGCTATTATAGATTATGCCTAACCGAAAACAATCACAGCCACATCATCCAAACAGACTGGGTGAAACCGGGTTTAGCTGCTAGCATACATATATAAATACATATATGCAATTGTCAGATTTACAATTATTCCAACACATCTTTAGGTTCTTTCCTCTAATCACCATTTTAGTACCAGCAAAAAAAGGAAGATATGTATTTGAAATTTTCTTGTTATATATCACATTTAAACACAGACATTTGTGTTCTGATGTATAATTTTATATCTCACATTCTGTATTTGACATATACTTGATTTTACATGATTGATATATATACTAATTCATATTTATAATGTATAATTTATAAATTTTAATTCTTAATATTACAAAGCATAATTATGATTTTTAATTTTTAATATTTAATTGCATTGCTTATTTTTTAAAGGAATGTAAAATTAGATATATAATATTTTGAAAAAGAACCTGAAGATGTGTTGGAATAATTGTAAATCTGACGATTGCATATATGTATTTATATATGTATATATATATGTATACAGTTGTGTATATGTATATATATTGTAATCTTCCAATACTGAAACACGTGTAGTTCCTTCATATTTAATAAATTTAAGTATTAACTAAAGTAGTAGATAATTAACAAAATATAATATATACCCTGCTGGTAATTTTGGTTATATACTTTAAGTATCATTTCGTGACGTGCAAACTGATACCATAAGTTTACTTTCAGATATACTCATTAGGTTATTTTTTGTATTATCTGAAATAGAATACCCACATATCGATTAATCCCACCAAAATTGAATTGATATTGACTTTTATCAGATACTTTGTATATTTATAGATAAATATATAAATATATGATAAATAAGATCCCAAAGTACGAAATGTAGATGCATATATTGCTGAAGGGTTGTACCAGATTGATTTGGAAATTTGTTTTCCCAAATTATTTAAATATATATATATATATATATATATATATATATATATTAAATTCAACTTACGTTGAAAGTCAACAAACAAAGTTTGCTTTAGAAACGTTGAGATTCATTGAAAGTTACAGATGAGGAAATAATTTTATTCTCAAATGCAGGATAATGCTAATAATATAGTATGAACAGGATAAACTATCCACATTTTTGCAGAAAAATCTGTCAGTGGCTAGCCATGAGAGTCTCATGGTTGGCTGCCGACAAATTTTTCTGCAAAAATGTGGATAGTTTATCCTGTTCATGCTATATTATTAGCATTTGACAATAAAATTATTCCTTATCTGTATCATATATATATTGTGTATTGTTCAATGTGTCCTTCCCTAATTTAAGACTAAGGTCTTAAATTAGGGAAGGACAGAGTGTGTCTGTGAGAAATTTGGCTGCTATTTCTAGCTTGTTGAGTGACAATGTAGATCCTTCTTTTGTTGGCTGGAAGTAGACAGTGTTGTTGTTAAGTTCTAGTTCAGCATTGACTGTACAGGTCTATTCTAGTTATACTGTCTAGTCTTTGTGTACATCAAGAATTATGTTGTCCAATGATGCTGAAGCTATGGATATCTTGTACAGCATTGCCTGCTTCAGTTGGCCTTATTTTCTCAGGATCAATATGGACAAGATGAAAGCTCTAACAACAGATGGCTTGCTGTCCATTGTGCATATTGATGGTATTCTGAATGAGTAGGTCCAAGAGTTCAAATACCACAGCTCACTGGTTGTGGAGAAGAAAATGGCATCAACAGCAGAGATCAATTGCTGAATCAGGCCTGCAACTTCTGTGTTCACATCCCATTGATGGAGTGTATGAAAGAAGCCTAACATCAATCTTTTCTGCACGCTGGTTCTGCTTGTCCTCTACAGTGCTGAAACTTGGATCATCCTCAAACAAGACCTGAACAAGCTTAAGGTGTTCCAAATGCAGTGTCTGTATCAGATCATTGGTGTATTTCTATGTGACTGAATCTCAAATAATGTCTGAGAACAATGCCAGCAGCAGCCAACCGTTGAAGACTAAGTTTGGCAGTGCAGGCTACAGTTGTTGTGCACCAGAAGATTATCACACCTTTTGTGACAGTAGCAACTTACGCATTGGAGAATCCAATGCAATGCATCAAAGACGACATGGGTGAAACAAATTGAAGACCTGAAGTTGTAGTACCTTGACCTCATGCATGCTAAGGCCAATGCCATGGATTGGAAAGCATGGGATAATATCATCATTAGAATCTGTCATCCAGTGGCATGCACAGCAGTACATTGGTTGAGAGGACAGCCTCCTCCTCCAGTCACCAGCTAGGTTATTTATATTGTCCAATATATCCTTTATTTAAGACAATTGAGTATGATTTGAGGGACATTTAGTACTATTTCCTTCAGGTGAAGTAATGATACAGAAGTGCTTCTGTTGAGCCAGGAGGGCCAATTTAGTTCATTTTACACTGAATGTACAGCCTTTTTACCATTTTAGGTGAAAAAACCCATTGAGTTATGTTCCTGCATAATTTTAGTGCTTTTTATTATAATTTAGAGCCAAAGTTAGTGTCTTTCCATTAAAGTGGAATCAGAATTTAATTGAGATTTTACTGTCCAAAATTTAGGCAGAAAGTTTGTAATTAGAAAAACTGTTCTATTCTTTTTAAAGAAAATTGTTTATGAAGTTCAGAATCAACAAAAAAAAATTGTGGTATGGAGAAAAAAGTGTGATTCAGCTATCACATGGATCTTCTCATAATGCCAATCCTTTCTAGATGGGATATATTCATTGGAGCCCTACCTGCCTAACCTCTGGTCAGACTGTAATGGCAAATTCCCTCAACCACCAAATCCATCCTGAATGACAGCCCCCAAAGCAAAAGAGACCCACACTAATCATCCTTCCAATCTCATGGCCTCCTTTACTACTCTCCTTTCGGCAAGGACCCTCAGCCATTTGCATGACGTAACTGACCCTATACTTTTGGCCCATCTCAGTTTCACAAATTTGAAGCAGAAAACAAGTCAACCAAATTATTGAATGATCCTTAATGTGTCATTGATTTGCCAAGTTATATTATAATGCCTGGAAAGAAGCTAATAAAGACGTTTCAGTGCAGGATTATTTAGATTCAAAGCCATATCTTGGTAATCAATTTGAGAAGGTGATGTCAGAGTGCAAATTTATTGAGCAGGCCAATACTTGATATTTGTTGTGGAAATTTTGGAGTAAATTTAACAGCGTCTTCCAGATAATTTTCGTCTTTCACAATTAATTAATTATTTTAGTGTAAGAGAATGTCTCAAATCAATAAAACCGAGAATTATAGACCTTACAAAGTATTTTAATGAAGATTCAGAGATCCTGACAAAAATTAATTTTCAGCAGAAAATTTTTTTAAATGTACGATAGACAAGGTTTCAAACAGTTTTTTTTTGGGGGGGGGGGGATCAATTTGTCTAAGTTAGCTTTAAGCATTTCTCATATCACATACAAATGTTTATGTGGAAAGAGTATTTAGTCACATGAATTTTATGAAATCAAATGAGTGCGTTTAATTTTAAGCATAGAAACTCAGAGAAATTTTGACCATCAAATAAGGACTTAAAACGAAATGGTAATGTAAATGTTATTATCATTGTACACTATATTTAATACTTAAAGAAAACTGGATCCAAGGATGCTTATAAATCATGTGAAATAGCAGCTTCTACATCAAAAGAAATTGATCAGGAAATCTTCGAAAATATTACGAAGTAAAAATAAAAGTAATTATGTTAATTTCATTTAATGTAATTAGAGGTGAAATTTTTTATTATAAATCTTTTGATATTTACACCTATGTGATTTTTTGTTGTTGTTGTTTAGGTGCTTTAGAAAGGTGGGCATTTTTCACTTATATTTACTGTTCTTATATCTTTTAGCTATCGTAATAGTGCTTTTTAAAAAATTGAATCGGCAACACTATGTTTAATACCAGTATGCACAAAGGATGGAAATACACCATGGGTAGGTCTACAGCAAGCAGACTTGGCGATACTCTCTCGTCTGTCAAAATATAAATTCTCTTGCTTTTCTTTATAGAAATGGTTGGCTTAAAAGGCGGTGTGATGTTTCATTCCTTCAGAAATGTGGTAATTGTAAGAAACTAAGCAAAGTTTCAGTTATTTGGGAGGGTATGATAAATGACGAGGTGAAGGGCTGGCAGTATTTCGATTGTATATATAGTTGTACTTACATATAATAAAGATTTATCTGCAAAATTCCTAAAAAAATCATTTTCTTTTATTTTCCATGAAGTTAAGTCTCAAGATCCAAAATATTCTCACCTTTCATATGTAATAACAGTATTAACAACAACAATGAACATATAACACACACACATACAAGCATTTAAAACTACCTTATTTAATGTAACATACTATTAGAAAATTCGTACTTCCGATTCTTTCCATCTCACTCCACCCAAATAACCTATCTTCAGGTTGCATTGACGTCATACATTAGGCAACGAAAGAGACAGTAAAATAGAAAGCTTGTTACATAAACAAGAGAGGAAAAACATTGTAAAGGGCCAAGAAAAAGTTGTAGGGAGATGTAGAGGGAGAAAGAAAGCGAGAGTTTCAGAAAAATATTAAGAAGTATCAAGATCGAGAATGACAAAAAGCATAACACGTAAGCGAAAGAATCTGAGAGAAAAAGGAAAATGAAAAAGAATGTGAGAGTATTTAGAGAGGAGGAAATATTAAAAGAAAGCGTCAAGTAGCTAGAGAGAGTAAGAGAGAGAGAGTAAGAGAAAGTAAGAAAGGCCAAGAGAGAGTAAGAGAAAGTAAGAAAGGCCAAGAGAGAGTAAGAGAATAAGAAAGAGTAAAAAGAATAACAGAGAATTTAAGAGAGAGTGAGAGAGAGAGAGAGTAAGAGTAAGCGAGGGTGTTTGCGATGTCTGCACATGCGTTGTAAACGTCACTTGCTGCAAATGGAGAATCGGAATTTGACGTTGTCGTAAGACGACCTGCTTTATTTTATATTATTAATTTTATTGTCTGTTTTCCTGGATTAATTCATTTTAACCTCGAATATTTCGGATTAGACGTCTTTCATGGGGTAAGATATCTTTTTCAAACGAAATTTTGTTGTTCTTCAATCTATAACTTTTGTTTACATTCTACTATGCTATTTTGTCCTCTACCAAGCCATTTAATAAAGGTATCTCTCTTTCTAAATATATATCTTCATTATTTCTGTGTCAGTGTACATCTTATGTAGATGCAACTTTTCCTTTAGCTAATCATTTCATAAAAGCTTATTTTGTGTTTATGTTGTATTGATGCACATCTGTTCTAGCTGTGAATTTTATAGTTTGATGTCGTTACTGCTGGAATGGATAGATGGCCGTGCTGAATATTATACGTCTGAAATAAGGACGTTTAACAATATTATCTTTTGAAAATATTCGGGCGGAGTTTCAGAATACTAACAGTACCTCACAGAAGGAAAAGGACATTGAAGGAGGTGGGGAGCAAAATATAAATAATTGAATCTCTAGGAAAGAAGAAAATTCTCTAAGAATCATAATTTCGATGTATGAAAAACAACTTACCGTTTTCCTTCTTTGAGGTAAGTGAAAGCTACTCTGAAACTTCGCTGATATTCGTGTCTAAAGAAATCATTATTTTGGAGACGGCTACAGTACCGACCGTAGTATGACTAATTTTTAAAAGTACATATCAGTTTAATACGTGAGAAATGCTTTTCTCAGTCAAACAAAATTATTATCATTATAAATGATTTTTATAAAGAAAATGTTATTTAACACAGATTTCTTGGGCGGGGGGAAATATACTTTTAGCGAGAGCACGATTGAACAAATTAATGAAAACCATGGTTTTGGCTCCCAGTAACTTAATATATTTTTATGGCATTCGTATGACAATAATTCTTTCTAATTTTGGTGCATTTTGAGGGCAGTTCTTGACTGGTTTTTATTTTATCTAGCTTGAAAGGATGAAAGGTAAAATCGTCGTCGTCGGAATTTGAACTCGGAAGAAATACTGCAATGTAGTTTTTTCGACAATCTAACAATTCTGCCAGCTCGCTGATAATAATAAAAATAATAATGAAAATTTATCCCAAATTAAGCGAGCAGAAGTAAGGAATTGAATCTACAAGCAAGTTATAGCTGTTATTTTTTCCTACATAATAATATGTAAGAGGCATGAACGTCACACAATCCCCTTTTCCTCTCCCTTCTACATCTCGAACCTTGTGCATTTTATTTGGTTGTTTTTGGCAGATTGTCAGCTTTGTTATCACATTTATCCGCCAGAGACATACATAGTCTTAGCTGCACGTATTTCTTGAAGAAAAAAATCTATATTTCCATCAGTGCTTTACCAGTTTACACGCATCAGGGAACAGCAGATTTTTGGTCAGAGCTAGAATTTTAAATTTTGTTTATTTTGTGATGAATCTATAATGGTACCGTCAATGTTAAATAAAGTCTTCCCATAGATTTCCTTCATAGAAGTAAGGTTTCAGATGAAGAGAGATGAAATTGGGTGGAGACGTTCTAGACTTCGTTAAATGGCATCAAAAACAGATAAGAAACGAAAATTTCAGCAAGTCATGAACTGAAATGTTGGTTAAGGATTCAAATGTGGACATGGATGGAATCTGAATTGAAATATTGATTTAAAAAAAAAATTTTTTTGGCGAAATATTTATTTGTAGTAGTGGCTAGAACCACTAACCAGTTATTCCAAATGGAAAAGAAAGAAAAGAGCAACAATGTCGAATGTCAGATTTAAATATCTCTATTCGATCTCAATATCATCTTTTTTTTAAGGACCCCATGTGTTTAGTTCAACATAGTTTATTATATTTAAGGTTTTTATATTGATGGAAGGCATGATAGACACCCCTGCCACAGTAAAGAATTATAAAATCCAGGTCTTGGTGTGTAAAGGAATAATCCTTACTATTATGAACAGTCAGTAGTGGAGGATACCATTTCGATTCCTCAGATATTTCATGTTACTTTCATCACTAAGGCTCCTGGGGAAAGGTGTTAATAAGATTTAATAGTCTCTCTTATAAGAAACCCTGGGGTTATGAAAATAGGCCGTCCATTATTGTTATTGTTTTAAATCACCATTATCTGAGGTAGCGCCAAAAATGCATTTCATGTGTTTCTGAAGTTGGAAACTTCACTTAAATCAAACTCCGAAGCAACAGGCTCAATTCTTATAAACGAGACGAAAGAGTTGAATCCTCCGCCTGTACTACGCATTCTTTGTTTAGTGGGTTAAAATTTTGACATTGGTGAAGGAATGGAAATAAATATGTGGCAAGAATAAAGAATTTCACATAAAGGCCAAACACCCACGTATAAACACACGTACTGGTGTTTGTCTTGGGTATTTATATGTGTGTGTGTGGGCGAGCGTGTATGGAAGTGTACATGTGTTTATATGTGTGTAAATGTATGTATATAAATATATTATGTATATATATGTATGTATGGATGGATATATACGAGGGGGTGCTGAAAAG
>NC_142938.1:36120678-36191521 GCF_046866305.1 Octopus bimaculoides
GGACAGAGTGAGAGAGAGCAGACAGAAGATACAAAGAGCTGGCAAAAGAAAGGAAGAGTGTGAAAGGGAAGAGAAGAATACTGATGACAGAAGAGAAAGAAAGGGCGAGGGTGAGAGAGTCAGTAAAGAAAAGGCATAAAGTGGATCGGACAGAACCAAGAAAAACATGAATAGATTGTCTCAACTATACTATTGTGTACCACAGTTTACATAAAGTATAGATATTTTCGGTTATTTCAAAGATCTTTGCACATCATGTAACTTGAACCTAAATCACAACCCAAATAATAAAAAAATCTAGAAACTAGGCATATAAATGGAATCAGATTCCTCTAACTCTCAATCTCTCTTCAATCAGCTTCTCTTATTTGTCAGTGGGGTTTAGGAACAATGTATGGTCTACCTTGCCTTCTATCAAAATGCCTGTCAATGAGGGATAGCATCAGACCTAGTCATATCCAATATATCCTACAATCACTCTTTCTGTGCAGCCAGCCATCACTCCATCTCCCCTAGTTGATCATTAATATCCATCACTCACTCTCTCTTCCACCTTGACAAGTGTGTAGCTGCTACTACCATCTCTCTTTTGAAATGCTCCCCAAGCACTGCCACATTTTCATCACTGCCCTTCTACTTCTCTTAAACTCCAAGCACCCACTTTTCTCCCATCATAGCCTCCTTTCTCTTACCCACTAATCCTTTAATCTTGTGTCTTCATTGTTGGCACCATGATAAAACACATCCAGCACATACTCATTTGAATATTACATGGTAGACATAAATCATTTGTTCACACGCATACAACAGCCTCTACACATTTCCAAGTATTCAGCAATTTATTACTTTTAAATGATAAAAATAATTCAGAAATACATTGTATGAATGTGTGTTTGAGTATGTGTGAATGCATGCCTGTTTAATTTTCCATTCTGAATTCTAATATACATGACCTCCTGTCTTTCATTTTCTGGGCTTGATTAAATACAAAGTCAGGCACCTTTTGGAGATGCAGGGGGGGGGGGGGAATTCAACTGACTTTCCCTTTCTTACAAAGGTATGGTGTTATATCAATTAGACTCATCCTTATTAGTTTAGTTTAAATTCAGTTATTAGGTGATTAAATTGAATTCAATAATTCAATTTCATTTCAAAGAGAAGGCAATTTATTTTACAAAAAAGGAAAAAGTTAGGAAATGGTCAGATGACAATTGAAAATAAATAAGATTACTTACTTAGAGATGTAGCTTTTTGAGACTGTGCAACTGCCATGAGATTTCCCAGCAATACAGCAACTACACACCTTACATCATAGTTTGATCCATCCAGTGCACGGAAACACAATGATGCAACAGTCTCTAGTTCACTAGTATACATGAAGTGAGCTTCATTTACCAACTGAATCATACACTGAAATATGATGAAATTCATTTCAATAATTATTTCTCTTTTGTGGTAGAAACAATTTTTCAGATATACATAGTTTACAGTTGGAACAAAGCAACTAACAAAATGACCATTCAAGAACACATCCACATGATTATTTCAGAAATAAATGCAAAAACAAACATATATATGAAATACATTATTACATAACATATACTATAGAGAACATGTACAGATTTGGAAGTCACAGTACTGTTTCATTATGCATACAAACACAGATTTGGCAATACTCTAAAGATAGAATAAATTTTGTGTGCAGCCCTTACCTTAGCAGCAGCACACCGCACTGCCATAGACCTGTCAGTCATAGCCTGCCTAGCAGCTTTGTAAATATCCTTGTGACATGAGGACCCAGCTGATCCTAAACCAGCAACCACTTTCTCCAAAGTTAACATGATTTCACATCGTCCTTGAGACTAGAAAATAAACAATATTGTTAAGTCAATTCATCTGGAAAAATAATTTCAGAAAATTATATATAAATACATACATAAAATGATGAATATAAGAAAAGACTTTCATATTTGTAAACTTGTCTTTCACATTCTCCCCACAGAAGGTCAGGTAAGCGAGATTATAGATGAGAAGAGGTGCCTTAGTAATTCTCCCCCCACCACCACACCATGTAAAACCAAAGTGTTGACTGAAATAACAATAGCAACAGCAAAAAATAACAACAATAACAAAGAAACTGAAAGCAACAGTAATAACAACAAACAAAATGAAAACAATGACAAGGATGAGAAACTGATAAATGAAAAGTAAAATTTTTGCGGCAACACACCTGCAAGTTCCAGTAACATAATGAAAACTATCAACTCCAACAAAAGCACCTACATTAATACCAACACATTTCCCCCAAAAAAAAAAAAAAATCAGATCACTGCAACTAACCAAAGTCAACTATTAAAGGGGTTCACCAATGCTGGAGGAAGAAATTTTTTATCCCACCAGGATTTAAAAATGCTAAAAGTCTCCTCACAGGCTAAGAAAATATTTTATCATCTCACAATCCATCTGGCAAGAAACCGATAACAAAACAATCTTTTACAAATGCATTAGATTGAAAAGCCAGAAAATAGAGCAAGTAACAGAACAGAAATAAAAAAGTGCCTCAAATTAATCTGGGCACCAAAAATGTACTTCAGTAGGGGCAAAATTCAGTACAGTAGAGGTGACATTTTCAATAGAGGATGAGGCTAGAAAGCACTCCAAAACCAAGGGAGATTGGTATAGGACAAACTGGTCCAATACCAATCTCACTGAGCAGAATACTCATCTATTTATTGGTAACTTTCCTCTACCCACAACAACACTTTGACACGGTTATAAAATCTATATTGCAGGTTGTAAGAAAGGAGGAAAAAAAAAACTGGTCAGATCAAGGGATGAAACTATTGATTCAAACAGATCAAGAAAGTACTGAAGCCATTTCAGACCTAATCAATCTGCCAGACAGTACACAACTGTTTGTAGCTATGAGGGAAGAAAACCAAGGTTTCACATGTGTGGTGACACAAACCATCTCAAAGCTTTCTGTTCAAAGGAAAGTAAGAAAAAAGGAAGACTCCCACTTCTGCTGACACTATCACCACAAAAGCAACAATAGCAGCAACTACAACAGTAAAAGCAGCAGCAGTAACAACAATGGAAGCAACAACAAAAACACTTGAAATACTACCCTCAAAATTCACTATGTCACCACCAACAACTGAAAGTCCCAAAACAAAAAAAAACAATAACCCTAAGATATGCACCCACTCCACTTGGGACCACTCAACCATGTGGTGAAGATGGCAGAGAAGAAAGCAAATGGTAAAAAGTAATAAAGGAAAAAAAGAAAGGGGGAAAAAAACGCACAATAAAAAAAAAAGCTAGGAGGCTCAAGCAGATTGAAGAAACATTTCCAAACAACAACACTAACACCATCAACAACAACATTAACACTTAACAACACCATCACCACATTCACTACTACCACAGACACAACTAACCCAACAAGAATATGTGCAAAGAAACATTATAAACTACAAACACCATAAATACAAACAACAAAGATTTAACAAAATCATTATTATTAAGTTGACAATGTTGATAGTGACAAAGAAAGACGGTGAACTAGGGGATACAACACAATGCCATACAACAGTGTGGTTTGAGCTAAGTAGGTTGTCAATAGTAGATTACCTTAAACTTATAGAATATGTGCCTCTATGCTAAAGTACATTAATAACTATTGTACAATGTGCAATGCTGATTTCTTTTTCTCTTAATATATGCCTTAATACTACTTTTGAATGATTAACAACAATTTTCAGTACATACTATAAGCTAAACACAGCATGTAGATATTTTGAAAAGCCATTCTCAATTACTGTCCAATACCAACAAACTGGGAGTAGCTAATTTCAGAAAATCAGAGTAAAATAAAAATGTACTTACATAGTAACAGAATTATACTTTAGTTTGAAATAACAGAAAAAAAAAAAACAACTAAAACTGGTGAAGTGGAACTAATAAATACTAAAATTAAATATTTTTAGTCAAATTGAAGGTAACTGCAATATAAATAAACTATACTGTTGCCAAAATCAATATTTTTAATGAGCAAAATTTTACCTGCTAATATTCTGCTCCTCAAAAATAGCTTGGTTGAGATAGAATTTATTTCAATTACAATGACAACAATGATTCAAGTAGAAGACAAAAACAACTTTCTCTAATGGGCTCAGACAATTTGAAAACTTCTCATTACTTGGTTTCATTAATTTAAGTTCTAAATGAAAATCTTGCCAGATGCAATACTATTGTTTGCATTTGCAGGAGTCAATAAATTTTAGACAATAATACAATTTGGTACTGAAACTAATTTAATACTTCACTGATCTGAAGTCAAATCTGACAATGATCAATTTGACCCTTAACCTCCACCAGTAATATAGCCTGGCCAATTTATAGAAATATACACTTCTTTACTTCCACCAGCCATATACTCTGGCTAGTTCACTCAAACATATACAATCGTTTCATAAATTAACCTTATTCATTCTTAGAAGGAAGTGATTCTATTAGATTGCTGCCATGTAGATTTTAAACAATAGATTAATGAGAATATTCTTAGCTGCACAATTTGATATTGGGATAATGGAAAAGTGATCCCTCGGGAGTGACAGTTAAAGAATATTTACAATGTGTCAGTTCAATTCCACAAAAAAAAACAAAAAATAATTTTAATCTGACGACGGCAGCCACATGGCTGAAACAAGTAAAAGAATAAAAGAATGCTTTAAAAATTAAAAATATGGTTAAATCTTGAAACTAATAACAACAATATAAGAATATTAAACAGAAAAAAGAAATAACTTTCTTTATATGTCAAATACTAGCTAATGTACCCAGTAATTCCTGGGAAAGTGGGGCTTATCCCTTGGTTCCCTTCTCATAATTGTTTCGCTAATCCAATAACAACATAAAGTATGTAGCCCTTAAAATGGTTTTTGTGCATTTACAGAGAATACAGAAATGTCTTACACAGGATCTTGTTTTTAGGAATTCCCAATAAGTTATGAATACCCAAATTGTGAAGTCAGTTATGTAATAACATGAAATTAGTTACCCAATAGTAAGAATTCAAATAAAATAGCCCCGAAAAGGGCTTTAATGCATTCCCAGAGTATATAGAACACAGGAAGAAATACTAATAAGGTATGTATACTAAAATCGTGAAGCATGTTACGTAATAATAGGCTAATCGGATATGAGATAACAATTCAAAGTAAAAAACTCTGAAAAGGACTTTTGTGCATTCCCAGAGAATATTATCCTCAGGGTGCTAGTGTTGGTATATTCGTGAATAAGTCACTAACTGAAATAAGTGGATCTATTGTTTAAAAAAATACTATATACTTGTTTAAGGATTGTACTGGATAAACTGCAAAAATAACTAACAGTTCAAATACTAAGAAATAAGCATACTCAATTTGATTTATACCAAATAATTTAGGAAAATTAATGGGCTATTTCCCTTGGTTATATATAAGGATCCCTTCCAGGGACCCTATTATCGATTTTTTTTCAACAATCTGAGTATGTCATGTGGTTTCCAGCCATGAGTTCTACTCGTGTCAAGTTTCATCAAAACCGATAAAACAATGTAAGAGGAGTTAGCTAACAACTCCACAAACACCCACAGACAGAATTTCCCATATATGTAGTAGGTTTCATAATCCAATGTACAAAAAGCAATTAAATATACAAATGTGGTTAATATTCTTATATTTCTTCATTACTAAGTTACTGCAGCCATCTATTTTCTCTCACTGAAGTCAACCTTTTTTTTTGTTTTTGATATTCGCTACCTACAGGAATTTCTTGTGAATCAAAACATCTTACGAAATTATCAAACCAAAAATCTTTCATCTATATAAAACACACTATATATAATGTGTATGTATGGCAGATGTCCAACTAGAAAAGGTGTGTGATCATTGAATATATATATATATTTTTTTTAACTCCATTAAAAAATCTGGTAGAGAGATCTAGACTGAAGAAATAAATGATGCAACGTGCAAGAATGTTTCTTAGTGAGTGAGATAGACTGCAGCGCTAGCAGGAGTCATTTTTGTCTGAAATAAAAACCTGAACAAAAGCTCAAAATCCAAATTTTTAACTAAAAAATAATTATGGAGGGGGATCACTAAGCAGTGAAGTGTATAAATGTAATGTTATTACCAGTTCAAATATGCGTGTGGCATGTTTGGACTCATAAATAAGCCATTCACTGTGTTCTGTCATGGAGAAAATTTCTCACTATAGATAGATGGTGCTAATACACCAATATCAGTTCGCAGCACCATCTATCTAGACTATGAGACACAAGCATTTCGGAGTATGCAGGGAGATGCTGTGAATAGATAAAAGAGATTGTTCCTCTTATAACATATCAGTCACCAAAGAGAAGATAACTACTCTGAAATGCTTGCATCTCACAGTCTAGATAGGTGGTGCTGCAAACTGATATTGATGAATTAGCACCTATTTGTTTATAGCAAGAAATTTTCTCCCTGACAAAACACAGTGAATGGCTTATTTACAAGTCTGAACATGCCATACGCATATTTGAACTGGTAATAACATTAAAAAATAATATTCAAATGTTATATAACATAACCAGTTAACAACAAAGGGATTGTAATAATTATTGGGATAAAAGCAAAAAGATAATTATTGTTGCTATTATGATTACTATCAACAGTAACTGATAAAAGTCATAATAGTAGCAATAATAATAATAAGAAGAAGAAGACGACTAAGAAATTAGCAAAATGTGGAACCTGAAGACTAAATCTTGAAATAGAAATTAGCAAAATGTGGAGCCTGAAGACTAAAACAATACCTATTGTCATAGGTGCCCTGGGAATGACAGTGAAACGGGCTGATTACTACCTAGCTCAGATACCAGGAAACCCCAAAATGGCTGAAGTTCAAAAGATAGTGCTCATGGGAACTGCCCATATCCTACGTAAAATACTGTCTATGTTATCTAAAATTTTAAAACAAACACATAATTTTCTTATGGTTTCTTAAACATTCTCTAGAACAACACCATGTACAAATCCAAATATATGGTATCCTAGGCATAACACCTACATGAACTTCTAACTTGTTGTCTCTTGAGGTGGGTGAGACTTGGATCCAACTTGTACAAATGCAAAACAAAAGTCAAACGTAAAATAATAATAATAATAATAATAATAATAATAATCCATTCTACTATAGGCACAAGGCCTGAAATTTGGGGGAGGGGATAATTGATTACATTGACCCCAGTGCGTAACTGGTACTTATTTCATTGACCCTGAAGAGATAAAAGGCAAAATTAACCTTAGCAGAATTTTAACTCAGAACATAAGGACAGATGAAATGCTAAGCATTTTGCCTGGCATGCTAATGATTCTGCCAGCTCACCGCCTTAAATAATAATAATATGCCAATATATACAGGTAGAGAAATCAAGGCTAATAGACTGAATATAGTTGTCAGAGATCACCAAGAAAAAAATGCCTTCTAATTGACGTATCAATACCAACAAATGACAATGTATCTTTAAAAGAAATGGAGAAATTCACAAAATAGAAAGATCTGGAAATAGGGGTAACCTGAATGTAGAGCCTAAAAACAGAAACAACCCCTATAATAAAAGGTGCATTAGGTATGATTAAAAAAACATTCAGACAAATACATAACCAAAACACCAGGACTTACAAATGTATATAACATATAGAAAATAGCACTACTAGGCACCGCACATATCCTACATAAAGCACTTTCAATAGTGAAAACAAGAGCACCACAATAAACCACAGCACATACCCAAGGCACAGATCTGTGCTCGGTAGTACAGTGAAAATGTGATAAAAATAAAACTACTGAATAATAATAATAATCAAGGGCATATGGGGTATTTGTTAATGATAGCACTTCTGTTCACCATCTGTCGCATGCCAAGAGCATGGATGATGATCACTAGTTCACAACAAAAACTCAACTCTCACTTATGACTCCAAGTAGCCGGTTGTGCATGCCGGCAGTCATGCACCAGGACCTCCACTCGACAGTGGTGCTAAAGTAAGTGAAGGCAACAGCAGTTAGACTGCTGTAGTGGCTGAAGGGATACCTTCCCTTAAGTGCATGAAGTCTGAGATGACAGAGAGGGTGGATGACCCATAGAGTCAGATGGGCAATGGCCTTGAAGGCGGAACCGGCAATGTGTGATACGCATAGGTACTTAGGTACTCAAGGAGTATGTGGCCAATCACCATGAATATACCCAGTAGTTAACCAATAATGGATAAAGTCAATAAAAACAACCCATACCGCATCACTCGTCTCAGGGGTCAACAAGGAGCACACCCGCTAGTGAAGAGTCAGGCTGGCAGCGAAAAGTTGGTTACTGATTTGAACTCTACCCACTCCCAGGCAACGGTGGGCAACTTAACTGAGGAAAACTTCAACCTGAGTCCCATCGATGCAAGCCATACTACATGCAAAAACCCTAGAACTAAATGGAATCAGGAAGAATATAAACTAGTAATGGAAGCATACTACATGGCGGTAGTCACACCATCAAAAGATAACACGACAAAAAGGACTTATCAATTATGGAGACAACAAAATCCAACTTCAAGGTTAAATATGGATCCCAACAAGTTAGGGAATGTCCGAAGAGATATCATTAAAAACAGGAGGCTCACAGACACTGAGCTGGAAGAAATAAAAGAAAAAGTCAACAGATCTCACCATATACCACCAAATACAAATGAAATAGAAATAGGGACTACAGAAAACCAAGAAGAGGATGTATTTGAGGAGCCCTCTGTGGGTAATAAGATAGAAGAACCTGTAAAACAACCAACAGCAAGAAACAGTGACATGGATAGGGAGAAATATTTGGAACTAAAAGAAGAAATACAGAGAAAATGGGAACAGGTAAAAGCACAAGACACACAGACAGAGAGCCCCTACCAAAAGTCAGTATGGATAAGAACCTGAAGGAGTTGATTAAAATTGGCAATAATGTAATAGATGAGATAAAATCAACAACAACAGAACCACTAAATATAATATCACTAAACCAACTAGCCAATGCTACGGCTGCAGCTGTTACTGAAGCAAAAAGCATAAACCTAAAAAAGAAAAGTCCTCAACAGAAGAAAAGACAACCAAACTGGAAAGAAAGCTTAGAAAAGGATATACGATGCTTGAGAGGCAACCTATCAATACTGACCGAAATAAGTAACAGAAACCAGGTCAACCAAAGAAAAGCCAAGAAAATATACAAAAAGCATGGGATCAAACAAAAGAAATGAAATACCTGAAGCAAAATAAAACTTAAAGCAAAAAATCCAAGCAAAGGCACAATGACTGTCACGATATATAAAGAGAAGCAAACAATTTAGACAAAACAAATTATTTAAAGATGGAAAGAAATTTTACAGGGAACTTGGTAAACAACAAATAAATGTTGAGCAACTGCCAAAGAAAGAGGATATGGAAAATTTCTGGAGTACGATATGGGAAAATGAAAAATAACATAATGAAGATGCAGAATGGATTAAGGAACAAGAAAGACTCCTGGAAAATATAGAAATACAGGAACGGGAAGATATTCAAAAGGAAGAGGTCACCCTGGCCCTGAAAAAGGCCAGCAATTGGATGTCACCGGGAATAGATCGAGTACCAAACTTATGGATCAAACAGCTAGTTGATATACATGGAGATATGTTATCAACATACAATGAAGTCATGAAAAACCCAGAAAATAGCCCAGATTGGTCGACACAGGGAGTGACATACCTAATACCAAAAACAAATGACACAGAAAACCCAAAGAACTATAGACTAATCACCTGTCTACCGACAATGTATAAAATATTAACAACTGTAATCACTGAAAGAACATATATATTCCTAGAAGAAAACAACCTACTACCACCAGAACAAAAAGGTTGTTAAAGAGGGAGCTATGGATGCAAGGACCAATTGCTGATAAACAAAATGATCCTTGAAGACTGCAAAACCAGGAAAACGAACCTGAGCACATCATAGATCGACTATAAAAAGGCATTCGATAGTGTACCTCACTCATGGATTCTGAAAGTGATGGAAGTATACAAAGTATCCCCAACTCTCATCAAGTTTATGAAACACAGTATGAATAGATGGGAAACTATGTTGATGCTGAACCATTCCAGTGGATCATTAACAAGCAAACCAATCAAAATCAAAAGTGGTATCTTCCAAGGGGACTTGCTGTCACCTTTAATATTCTGCTTGGCACTGGTACTATTAAGTACCATGCTCAACAAAACCAGGTATGGATATGAGATCAAGAAGAAAAAAGGTAGTCATCTGTTCTACATGGATGATCTGAAAATGTACTCAAAAAATGACGAACAACAAGAAGGTCTACTTGCTACGGCTAAAAAGTTCAGTGATGATATCAGGATGCAGTTTGGACTGGAGAAATGCGCAAAAGCCACTTTCGTAAGAGGCAAATTGGCATGTTCTGCGGATATCCACGTAGATACAGAAGCAAGAATCTGAGCACTGGACCAGGAAGAAGGATATAAATACCTTGGCATAGAAAAAAGTAACAGCATAAAACATTCAGCAATGAAAGAGAAGATTAGAAAAGAGTACTACAGGAGAGTACGGTTAGTAACAAAGACTGAACTCAATGCTGCAAACAAAATAGAAGCCATTAACACTCTTGCAGTACCAATCGTAGCTTACAGTGTCAACATAATCAACTGGCAAATAAGCGAAATAAAGAAGCTAGACTCCGAGACCAGAAAACTACTAACCATGGCTCGAATGAACCACCTAAAAGCGGACGTGAACAGGATTTATTTACTGAGAAGCATGCGAGGAAGAGGACTAACTCAATTAGAATTATCTTACAAAACCACCACTGTACAGTTTAAGAAACAACTGATGACGGAGGAACCTAAGATGAAGGCAAGTGAGAAAGTAACCCAGTTTGCTAAAAGAGTTAAGGAAGAGATGAAAAAACAAGCCCAGAAGAATGGCTAGAAAAACTGATGCATGGCTGATACCCATGTAGAGTAAACAAACCAGACGTAGAAAATTGAGACACTCATGTATGGATGAAGAGCTCAGGACTGAAGGCTGAAACCGAAGTTTTTATCATAGCAGCACAAGATCAAAGCTTGGCAACCAGGGCTTACCACAACAAAATAATGAACGATGGCACTGACCCGAAATGCAGAATGTGTCATGAACAGGATGAAACAGTGGACCACATCTTAACTGAATGCATAGCGCTTGCAAAAACCGAATATATTCATAGACACGATCGAGTAGTGCAATATATCCATTGGAAGATATGTAAACACTACCAGCTTCCAACTTCAGAAAGATGGTACCTGCATAAACCTGAAACTGTGACTGGAAAAGATGATGTAACAGTACTCTGGGACATGCCAATCAACACCGATAAGGAAATCAAGGCAAACAGGCCAAACATAATCATCAAAGATGGGAAGAATAAGAAATGCTTAATGATAGATGTGACAGTACCATCAGAGAGAAATGTGTCCATTAAAGAAGTTGAAAAGTTATTTAAGTACAAAGACCTAGAAATAGAAGTGACCAAGGTGTGGGGAATGAAAAGCAGCACAGCACCAGTGGTGATTGGAGCATTAAGGCTAATTAAAAAGGGCCTTGATAAGCAGCTCAACAAACTCCCTTGCAGTGTTAACGTGGGAGAACTTCAGAAAATAGTGTTGCTAGGTTCTGCACACATTTTACACTGTGTACTCTCCATGACATGAGGACCTGCTGTGACCCTAGGGTCAAGGGATGACCCCCAGTTCAGCAGAAGACAATGGACCATATTTTATTTTAAAAGAATAATAATAATAATAATAATAATAATAATAATAATAATCCTTTCTATTATAGGTACAAGGCCTGAAACTTTGTGGGGAGGGGATAGCTAATTACATCATGCTTGACTAGTGTGTGTTTTAATCAACCATGAAAGGATGACAGACAAAGTCAACCATGGCAGTATCTGAACTCAGAATGTAAAGTTGGAAGAAATATTGATACGCATTTTGTCCACATGCTAACAATTCTGCCAGCTCACCATCTAATAAGAAGAATAACAAAAATAATAATACTAACAATAATAATAATTTCAAATTTTGGTACAAGGCCAGCAATTTTGGGACAGGAGGTAAGTTGATTATATCAACCCCAGTGCTCAACTGGTACTATTTTATTGATCACAATAGGATGAAAAGCAAAGTTGACCTTGGAGGAATTTAAACTCAATGTAAAGATGGACAAAATAATAAGCATTTTGCCCAGTTGGTTTGTAAGATTCTTGATGTAAAGTCATGTGTTGAAACATATTTTGTTTTTCTCAGGAGAATCATTATACCAATGATAAACACATGCCTTGGCTCTTCTTTATTATTTAGTTGCCCGTTTGCTAACTTTTTAACCAATTAACCAATCAACTGTCTAATCATTTGGTAAATCAATTGATCAGTTAAGTTTCAAAGTCATTTTGCTCCCATTCATGATCTCATCAATGACATGCCCTCTCTACTCCAAGTCTGCTTCATGTCTGTCAGAACTGATTGATTAACTGAACTATTAATCAAACAATTGATTAATTAATTAATTGGTTAACCCAATTGACAAAAAATGATAAAGAAATGAATTAGAACCAGTGTCTGTGTTCATTATTGGCATAGTGACCATTCTAAGAACAAAAATAATCTATATATATAAAAATGAGAATGTGTGTCTGTCTGTCTGTCTGTCTGTGTGAATCCCTAAAACTCGAGAACTACGCAACCAATTTCATTCAAATTTTACACATGCCTTACTTAGGGTTCCAGTTGTGTTTTAGTCAAAAAAAATTTTAACTTCTTGCAGAGTTAGAGCCCACAGCAACATAATATCTCCTCCACTATTTAAGTATTACGTGTCAAAAGTGAAACAAAAACACTCATGTCAAATACTTTCACTTTAAAAATGAAACTATTCTACTAACTGAAACAATTACATTTCGATACTGTAATGACAGATACTTTCAGAGAGAGAGAGAAAGAGAGAAAGAGAGATGTATATGTATACATATAGATGTATATGTACACGTTATTTCACTAACTGAAACAATCACATTTCGATACTGTAATGACAGATACTTTCAGAGAGAGAGAAAGAGAGAGAAAGAGATGTATATGTATACATATACATGTATATGTACACGTATATGCATAGATATATATATATATAGATATAGATCTATATGCATACATGTATATGTATACACATGTGTAGATGTATATATATATAGACGTACATGTAATATGTACACATATATACATATATATACATGCATACAGATATCTATACATATATACACCCATCACACACAAACACATGCACACAAACACACACATTAGTCATTTGTTTTCTTATCCAAAACTACGTCAAAAGTACTGAACGGATCTTTATGAAATTTGGAAATTATATTCTATGTATAATGGCCATAACTCCCATGAAAATTCATATATTTTTGATGTTGATGAAATTTTAACCCGAACATAACATTATTTGTAATTCAACGGTACAACAGTGTAAGACTACCCTTTCAGATATACTTACATTGTGATTTCTGCAATGTGGTGCATAAATGGTCAAGTAAATGAGACGCATCTTTGCCTCCACTGATTCACTTGCAAAGTGTTGAGTAAAATTATTTCGTGGCAGACCTCCTTTGGGTCTTTTTATTATCACTACGACACACATAGTCCCCAGTTGGTAACATTGATTTCAAGGCCCTCCTAGATGAGAGACTGGCATTCCACTTAATGTCTATGTTCCATGCTGGCATGGATTGGAGAGTTATTAATGTAGAAATATGGTATCGTAGCTACTAACAGTTGAGGGTTGCGTAGTCTAGACGGCGTTTTTAGATTTCATTATTCTCTTTAACCCGGGCAAAGCTGGGTATTTCTGCTAGTAATATATAAACAGAAGGGCCAGTATATAAAAAGTAGTGATCAATACAGAATATTGACTGGAAAACACTTTACAATAAAGAGACACTGTCAAGTTTGTAAAGAAAGCACCTTAAATGTTATCTAAAGAAGTGATTTTAGGCACAAGACCTCATATTAAGGAGAGGGCTATATTTAACTGGTACTTTATGTTATTGATTCTGGAAGGATGAAAAGCAAGATTGATCCTGGTGGAATTGAAATTCAGAATGTAAAAGGCTGAGGGGAAAAAATGCAACCTAAATGGTATTTCTTGCTAAAGATTGAAGCAAAATTTCACCTTGTATTTACAGCTATACAAAAGAAAAAGAATTACTTTTTTCAACCATTTTTTGAGTTGCTTATTATTCAACTATTTATATATTTATGTATTTATTTTGTAAAATAAAAAAATAAAACAATCAAAAATACAGTCAACATAAATGAACTATACTTTGTAAATTACAAGAAGCATAAATAATGTCTATAGACATATTTACTCCTTTGCACATTCACTTTTAAAAACAAACTTCACTCTGCCACTGTTCCAAGTTTCCTCTTACTGCTTAAGGACAAACTCAGAATAGCAGCATAGATAGTCCCATTGCTTATGAGATTATATAGGAAAAAAATATTAAATAGCACACATTCAATTCAATGAAGAATTACAACTATACAACTACTTCAAAACTAACCTCAGCATTTCTCAAGGATTTTATGAGAATTTGAATAGTATCTTCATAGGAGCGCCCGACCATACGTCCAAGTTTTTCATACATAGCTCCAATACATGCCACAGCGGATCTGAAATGGATGTTGAACAGGAAATTACAATGAGCTGAAATTAACCAACCAATTTCTTTTTACAAATAACTATACATATGCAAGCCATGCAGTGGGAATTCCTGTGCTTGATTGTGAGGAGTCTTCAACAAACAAGGATACTAGTGATGATCTCATGAAGAACCCTATTTCAACAAGCTTATGCCACAGAATATATTATTTTAATTCACAGATACAGCTATATATATATATATATATATATATATATATATATATATATATTTTTTTTTCCATGTAAACATCACTCGATCTCTGTTTTGTCTTAAATTCATGCTTATTTATGTATTTCTTTTCTTTACCTTATTCAAGTTATCGCTTTTTCTTTACTTTATTCAAGTTATGCTCCTCTAAGACCAAAACTGTCTAAAATTTTGTCTCTCCTTCCTTTAAAAATTACAATTTAATTCTCATTTAATTATGTTACCGATTTAAGCATTTAATCTCATGATTTATATACTGCTGTCTCTTTCAACTTTGTTCTAAAAACCCAAGGAATTTAACCAGCGTGATGTACTGTTGCCTGTACCTCTCTCTCTCTCTCTCTCTCTCTGTGCCTCACTCTCTGTGCCTCACTCTCTGCCTTACTCTCTCTGCACCACTATTTCCCTCTCTCCCCCTGTATCACTACTTCTCTCTCTCCCTCTCTCTCTCTTCGACTCGTACGTGACCCTAACTCTATATAACCAGTTCTATTTCCAACTTCATCCTAATTCGTCTTCGAATCTCTCTGCTGATAGAACTACGACGAAGCTCTCTTAGCTCACAGTATGAAAGCCCTCCGACCCCCTCCACCATTACCGGAAGTTTAGATCATCTACCATCCTTAGCTGTCTCCCGCGAACACTGCTAGTGACCTTATACCACCCCTCCCCTCTTATCGACCTTATAGCGCATAAAGATTGTGTAGTATAAGCAGGTTGTAGGTATTGTTTTGTTTATGAATTCTGCCAAATGCAAGCTTTCTTTTCAGGTACACGACACTGCTTTTCTCCATCTCAGGGTCACACGGGCCCACTCCTCCCACACCATCAGAATTGTCACTCTCAACGTCGGCACGCTGAAAGGTAGGTCTGGTGAGATTATTGAGATGTTTGAACGGAGACGCGTAGATTTGTGCTGCATCCAAGAAGTTAGATGGAGAGGAGGTTCCGCAAGGTTCCTCACAGGCAAAGAACACAGGCACAAGGTTTTCTGGGCAGGGAACACTTACGGGGTCAGGGCATGGGAATACTCCTAGCAGAGAAATGGGTTGATAAGGTAATCAAGGTAGTTAGAACATGTGACAGAGTACTTAAGATTAGGCTAGTGCTTCATCATAGGTTAGCTACCGTCATCTCGGCCTATGCCCCTCAACCGGGGCTACCGGATGGGCAGAAAGACCAATTCTACGACACCCTCCTGCAAACTACCTCGTTGACAAATGACAGGGACCTTCTCTTTGTGGCTGGCGATTTCAATGGACATGTTGGACGTCATGCAGGGGGCTTCCATGGCATTCATGGAGGCTATGGCTTCGGTTCCCGCAATGAGGAGGGAACCAGACAGCTGGAGTTCTGTGATGCAAACAATCTTATGGTTTGCAATACCAACTTCAAGAAACCTGCCTGTCACCTAGTCACCTACCGCTCCAGCAGACACTCTAGCCAAATCGACTACATCCTCGCCAGAAATAGGGAAAGAGGGCGGCTTATAAATGCCAAAACCTTCCCAGGTAAAGAATGTACCCCTCAACACAGATTCGAGATCAAGGCAATATGGGTGCCCAGAAGTAGACCGAATTGGAGGAGAAGGGTTTGGAAACTTAAAGATCCAGCAAACGGACAGAGATTTAGAGACATACTACTTGAAGCATTTGACGAAATAGAAGGGGAAATAGCATCATACAACATGGAAGACAACTGGAGGTTCCTACGGGACAACCTGCTGAGTGCCACCGACCAGATCTGTGGATGGTGTAAAGTCCCCTCCCGACCCAAAGTAACTTGGTGGTGGAACAGTGTGGTTGACAGGGCGACCAGACAAAAGAAACAAGGCTTGGAAGGACTGGAAGAACGGAGGTAGCAGGGAATTGTATAAGACTGCTAGAAGGGAAGCTAGGCGACAGGTTTATCTAGCCAGAGGGGAAGCAGATAAAAAAAAGTTTGCCAATGTTCTGCACTGTGAGGACCAAAGACTTGAAGAATTTCGTGTTGTAAGACAGTCTGTGAGAGAGAATCGTGATGTCGTGGGAGAGAAATGTGTTCGCATGGATGATGGTACGCTTGCTCTAAATGAGGCTGCAAAGAAAGAGGTTTGGAGATGCCAGTATGAAAGATTGCTCAATAAAGAGAATGAATGGGAGAAAGAGAGTCTGCCGAATGTTGACCCAACAGAGGGACCAGCTATCCGAGTTGACAGTTCCATGGTAGATAAAGCAATTAAGAGTATGAAGACAGGGAAAGCCCCCCGGCCCATCAGGAATCACTGCAGAGATGCTCAAAATATCTGGCAGTGTCGGCTATAGCCTAGTCACCCGTATTACGAACCAGGTGATACACGAAGGAGTCATACCCAATGACTGGTGTAGCAGCACCATAGTCAACTGCTACAAAGGTAAAGGTGACGCTTTAGATACAAATAATTACAGAGGCATCAAGCTGTTAGATCAGGTTATGAAAGTTACGGAGAGGGTCATAGCCCAACAAATTAGGAAGCGAATCAATTTAGATGAGATGCAGTTTGGGTTCGTGCCAGGGAAAAGCACCACTGATGCTATATTTCTGGTAAGACAGCTGCAGGAGAAATACCTAGCCAAGGATAAACCTCTGTAGCTGGCTTTCGTTGACATGGAGAAAGCCTTTGACAGGGTCCCCCGATCCCTTATCTGGTGGTCAATGAGGAAACTTGGGATAGAAGAATGGTTAGTGAGAGCTGTGTGAGCCATGTACAAAGGCGCTGCCAGTAAGGTGAGGGTTGGAAATGAGTACAGTAATGAATTCCGGGTAGAGGTAGGGGTCCACCAAGGTTCTGTCCTTAGCCCCCTCCTATTTATCATAGTCCTCCAGGCGATAACAGAGGAATTCAAGACATGATGCCCCTAGGAGCTCCTCTATGCTGATGACCTTGCACTAATTGCTGAATCTCTATCAGAACTAGAGAATAAGTTTCAGGTGTGGAAGCAGGGACTAGAATCGAAGGGCCTTAGGTTCAACTTACCTAAAACCAAAGTTCTAATAAGTAGGAAGGTAGACAAAACACAAACCCCTTCTATAAGATGTACCCAATGCAAGCTATGGACACATAAGAGGTGCAGCAATATCAAAGGCATGTTAACTAGGAAGTTAGTTTTTTTATGTGCCAGATGTTCATGTGCAATAAACACTGTAAACAAACAGGAAACAACTTCTGTTTCATTCCAGGGAGAAAAACTAGAGGTAGTTGATAGCTTCCGCTATCTGGGTGACCAAATTAGTAGTTGGGGTGGGTGCACTGAAAGTGTAGCTGCTAGAATAAGAATAGCCTGGGCAAAGTTCAGAGAGCTCTTACCTCTGCTGGCGACAAAGGGCCTCTCACTCAGAGTAAAAGGCAGACTGTATGACGCATGTGTACGAACAGCCATGTTACATGGCAGTGAAACATGAGCCTTGACTGCTGAGGACATGCGTAAGCTCACAAGGAATGAAGCCAGTATGCACCAATGGATGAGTGATGTCAGTGTGCATACCTGACAGAGTGTAAGTATCTTGAGAGAAAAATTAGACCTAAGAAGCATCAATTGTGGTGTGTAAGAGAGATGATTGTGCTGATATGGACATGTGGCGAGAATGGATGAGGATAGCTGTGTGAAGAAGTGCTACACTCTAGCGGCTGAGGGAACCCCGTGGAAGAGGCAGGCCCAGGAAGACCTGGGATGAGGTGGTGAAGCACGACCTCTGAACTTTAGGCATCACCGAGGCAATGACTTCTGACAGAGACCTTTGGAAATATGCTGTGCGTTAGAAGACCCGGCAAGCCAAGTGAGACCACAATCCAAGGCCTCTGCCAGGGATGTAGCCAGCCCACTTATGCGTAACATTCTTTCTATGGAAACTAAACTCCGCTTGCGAAGACCTGTTGAACCAAGTGAAATCGAAATCGAACTAAATTTGTAGACTGGCACCCATGCCAACGTCTTCATTGAACACTAAACTCGGCTTGCGAAGACCTGTTGCGGCAAGCGAAAGCAAAATCGTGATGACACCAGTACCAGTAAATCACTAAGAGCACCATCCTAGCGTGATCGTTGCCAGAGCACCAGCTGTCTGGCTTTGTGCCAGTGGCACATAAATAGCACCATTTGAACATGACTGTTACCAACGTCACCTTCCTGGCACTTGTGGCAGTGGCACGTGAGAAGACATTCGAATGAGTTCGTTGCCAGTCCCGCTGGACTGGCTCCTGTGCAAGTGGCACGTAAAATACGCCATTTCGAGCTTGGCCGTTGCCAGTACCTCCTGACCAGCCTTCATGCGGGTGGCATGTAAAAGCACCTCCTACACTCTCTGAGTGGTTGACGTTAGGAAGGGCATCCAGCTGTAGAAACTCTGCCAAATCAGATTGGAGCCTGGTGTAGCCATCTGGTTCACCAGTCCTCAGTCAAATCGTCCAACCCATGCTAGCATGGAAAGCGGACGTTAAACGATGATGATGATGATGATGATGATATAGCATACCAGCTTGGGTAAAACCTAACCACATAAACAGTTAAAATATAGTCATTCCACCTTTAATGAAAGACACTATCCTTTGCAAAAAAGTAGTCCTCACTTGAAAGACTGCAAAAAATTTACTGAAACATGTGGAGTTAATATGCTAAGTCAGGTGACAAAGTAAAAGCTCATAACTCTTCAGTAAGCTGCTATATATAACAAATCCTCAATCCACGTAATACAAGTTCATTCTGCATCAATCATCATCATCATCATCATCATCATTTAACATCCGCTTTCCATGCTGGAATGGGTTGGATGGTTTGACAGGAGCTGCACCATGCTTCACTGTCTATTTTGGCATAGTTTTACGGCTGGATGCCTTTCTTAACACCAACCACTCTGCAGAGTAGACTGAGTGCTTTTTACATGGCACCAGTACAGGCAATGTGCAACACAGGCATGCATGAAAGACTGGGCATAGGCAGAATTAGATGTAGTGTATAAGAAGACTACACTGATATGGACATATGAAGCATCATCATCATATAATGTCCATTGTCCGTGCTGGCATGGATTGGATGGTTTGACCAGGGTTAGTAATCTGAGGGGATGCACAAGACTCCCGTCTGATTTGGCACGGTTTCTAGGGGTGGATGCCCTTCCTAATGCCAACCACTCTGAGAGTGTAATGGGTGCTTTTGAATTCCGCAAGCTCTGGTGCCAGTTGCATGACACCAGTATCTACCACGACAATGATTTCACAATGCAAGTGATTCATATCTTGCAGAAGGATATCATAAAAGCAGTCCTTTTCTTCATTTGGTAGACCTGCTGGGGGGGGGGGGGGGAGGCATAAGCAGAAATAATTGTTGCAGCACTATTCTGCAAAACTAGCCTGGGCTTAAGTACTCTATCGCACACTTTGGCTTCTTCTATGACCTTATCAACCCCTTTCTCTGCAAGAAATATGCCCACACCACCTACTCCATCACCTTCACAGAAGAGTTTATACCTATGTGTCTTGTCTGTAAGGAACCTGGCTGAGGCTCCCCTCCACCTTACCTCTTGAAAGCAACATGCATCAACATGCCTCCATTCAAGTATCTCAACAATCTCACCAGACCTACCTTTCAACATGCTTACACTGACAGTGCCAATTCTGAAAACTTAGAAAAGGACAGGGGAAGAGGGGATGCTATTTGGCATTTGAAAAGGTTTCAATGAGTGTTTGGTAATAGACATGTCATAAGGGTTGGACTTGCTTTAATCCACTGGCATTCAATCACGTTAGAAAAATTGTTACCCCTATTGTGAGTGAGTGTAGTACAAATGTTTTTAATATGTGTTATTACTGCAAACATAAACGGGTCAAAGATTAAATTCAGTTTTCCGGTACAGAGGAGAGGTTATCCGTATTGGTGTTGGTGCAGGAGCAGAGCCTTGAACAGAATCATTGGTATAAAAGGAGGAATTTCCGGTATAAGAAAGGAGATTTTATATCACCCTATAGCTCTCTCTTTCTCCATGCACTATGCCTGCCTCTCTTCCATCTACATACTGGCAACCTACCCAACCAAACACAATCTCTCTCTCTGATCCTTCCAATGTCTACTATATCCTCATTACTATTTTGCTGCTCTTCACATCCCTGCATCATTGGTCACTCCCTACTCACCCCTTATTCACCATTCACTACAGCAACCTCTTCATCATTATATTCACTCTCTCACAAATTTCCCATACACTCTTGCAACCTCTACTCACCTACTTCAGTTTTCATTTTTCTGTCCACACCTACTTCTATAAACCTTGTACCTTGAGGGTTCACTCAGACACCACATCCTCACTATTTTTATCTCTTCTCAGTTTGACCCCAATCATCCTGTCTTCCACTCTAAAATATAAATAACAGTGTAGTTCTTTTTACAGCAAGAAACCTGTTCTGATCTGGACCCTTCTCACATATTTTAACCCATCATCTCCTAACATAAAGCCACATCTCTCTCAGTTCATAATCTTACAAGCTGCATGGTACCTTCACTAGTACTGGTAGCATGAAAGAGGCACCCAGTACATATTGTAAACTGTTTGGCATTAGGAAAGTCATTCAGCTGGAGAAACCATGCCAAAGGATCCAATAGGTTCAAGGATTGCAATCCTTGAACCTATTGGATCCTTTCAAACTGCCTAACCCATAAAAGTTTGGAACATGAACATATGATGATGACTATAAATGATTCAGCAGAATTTTATCAATTATATTCTCTTTTTCTTCTTTACTTTATTATTTTGACTAATACAATGTAAATCTTTTTTTTTTTTAGTTATCTATATATTTTGGTTTCATTCTATTCCACCAAAATACCTTTTCTCTTTATTCAACTTTCATACTTGTCTAATTTCAAATTTCAATTTACCATTCAGTAAAAATAGAAAATACATAAACCATTAAACACAATGATTCCCTTGATTAAGTCATAAAATTTAAGTTAATGCAAAATACTAATACTTACAGATTTTTCTTAGTATATCAGTATTATATTATATTTAGAATTATCTCCAGCTATTACTGACAATGAGATACACAAATCCATATTGTAAGTTTAAGCAGATAGTCACCGAGATTACTAGGAACTAATCTACTAGTGCAATTCAGAGAGAGAAATAAAATATTTGGTACAAACCCAACAGCAGTGGTTTATAATAAAGAAAGAAAGAAAAGTGGCAGAATATGTCTTGTAAATGCAGAGGACAAAAACAAAAATTGCTAACGAAATAATATTTCTATACAATATGACGATTGTTAACACTAGCACAAGGTAAAAAATTATGAGAAAGGGATATAGTCTACAGCAGAAGTGTTAAGAACCCTGGTGAAGAGGATTGGCCAACAAGAGTCCTGTGCCAGTGCCATCTAAAAGTGCTCATGCGGTGCCATGTAAAAGCACCCAACACACTCCGTAAAGAGGTTGGCATTAAGAAGGGCATCCGGCTGTAGAAACTATGCCAAATCAGATTGGAGCCTGATGCAGCTCTCCAGCTTGCCAGCTCTGGTCAAACTGTCCAACCCATACCAGCAATGGACAATGGATGATGAATGATGATGATGAAAAGCAAAGTCAACCTGGAAGGATTTGAATTAAGAAGGTAAAGAGACATAGCAAAATACTGCATGGTATTTTAACTAGTGAGCTTGCCATTTTCACAAGTGTTTATATTTTACAAACACACACAGAGTTTTTACATGAAAAAGAATCAATAAGCATTATATATTTTGACAGTTACATAACTTTAGGACAAAAGAGAATTACTTACAGCCGTGTAGGAAGGTAACTTGGAGAATCATCTTTGTTTTTAATGATATCATTGCATTTGTTAATTGTTTCAAACAAATCGAATGTATCACCGACACTGAATAAGGTAGCCAAACATCTGGCTATGAGTTTTCGGGTGGGAGGGCCAGGAGATTCACTGATCTGATTGGTTAACTGTTCAACTAGTTTCTTTTGGCTTTCTTTGATGTCCGACTGAAACAGAATTGAAAAGAAATAACATTAGATACATAGCGACTTCTATTGAGATTTAGTATTATTTTGAAGATGTACTAAGTACCATTACATAGGTTATTACCTTATCCATTCTTTTCCCTGAAACTATACAATGGCACAGAATTCTTGGAAGCTTGCAAACAAATGGAATCTAACTTTATTCCTGGTTGAAGACATTTTTACTAATGTAATTTGGAAAGTCATTAACAGATTTCTCTACTTGCAATTTTACTGCAAAGTAAGAAAGAGCCTGTTTCTTAACTTAGTAGATTGTAGTACACAGTGTTACATATCTTGGTCAGAGGAATAACATAATAGTTATTGAAAGGTTTGAAATCATATCTACATAATTATAAGTTCCATACCTTAACCCAACTTAACTACTTCATTGTGTGACAAGGATGGGCTGAAAAGTTCATAGGATGACTAAGAAGGAGTGATGCTAGAGCCGTGAAATCTTACATGCATTAATTTCAACTCTTCTTATTACATCGTTTCTTTCTAGTTAAACTGATATCTGATTATTCAAAGAAGATTTCAAAAGTATGTTGTAGCAACTTTTCTTTAAAAAATGGACAAAATTTTGCATCATGGTCTTACCAAATACCTGCAGAAAAAGGGTATAACCCACCGCACAACGACATTCATGCTGAAATGGTTGCTATGTTAGAGGATGATGCTCCAGCTTTATCAACAGTGTAAAAATGGGCAGCTGAATTTAGGAGGGAAAAGGAGAATCATGAAGATGAAGATGGACATCCTGCAACTGCTACCACCAAGGAAAACATTGACCACATTCAATACATAGGGGTGGATGACAAGCAACTGACTATAAATAAAACAACCAATACTATTAGTATATCCCGTAAGAGAGTTGAGAATATTCTGTACAATGAATCTGACATTGTTTGAAGCAGGTCCAGCTGGTTTCCTTAAAGATTTCCTAACCCACAATAAGTGTTGGATTCATCACTTTGAACTAGAGACAAAGTGACAAGTTATGCAGTGGAAACAACCCTCTTCACTTGCTCCAAAGAGGGCCATGGTTGTTTGAACTTCAGGGAAAGTGATGGCCTCAGTTTTTTGGGATGCAAAAAGCATTGTGTTTATTGACTATCTTCAAGAGGACCATACCATCAATGGGCAGTATTATGCTGACTTGCAGTTATGAAAGACTGTCAATGACAAAATACCCCAAAAATCCAATGAGAGGTGTCTTGTTTCAACAGGACAAGGCTCCAGCACACAAGTCCTTGTTTTCAATAGCTGCTGTGCACGACTGTGGTTTTGATCTGGTTCATCACTCACCCTATTCTCCTGATTTGGCCCCATCTGACTACCATCTGTTCCCCAACATGAAAAAAACACTTGGCTGGGAACCAGTATTGCAGTGATGATGACATCATATCTGCTGTTAATGACATTTTTGACCAACAGGATGAAAACTTTTCCACCAACAGGATCCAAGTGCTGTAACATCAATGGAAGAAGAGTGTGGACTGCAACAGGGACTATATTGAAAAATAAACCTCATTTGGTTACATTCCATGAGAGTATCTTGGTCAGCTTATGAACTTTTCAGCCAACCTTCATACAATAGACATTTTTTCTTGCATGCAAGTATTGATTATGTACACCACTAAGTCACTATATTAAAAATACAAACCAAAAGATGTATCATGCTGTTAGTTTCATGAGAGGGAAATTCTTCACATTTTTAACATATTTTCAGTTTTGTTGCAAATATGTGTAAAAAGAAAGTGGGGGAAAGGAAGAGGGAGAAAGAGATGAAAATGGAGTGAGAGATAATTTCAGTCGTTTAAATATTATAATAACCAAGAAAGTTTGAAAGTTGCTATTTTTTAAATATATGTTAACCTATCAAAACTGGCTTTATTATTTCCAAAGTGATAAATGCTAAAACATTATTCATCTTCAGACTCAAGATATTAAAAATTAAAAAACTTTTCACAGCCAGGTGAAGGCCAATAGCCACCAATCAAAAATAGGACACAATGATATATGATGACACAGATGACAGCAGTTTTACCAATAACATTTTTTTTACTGGTACACTGAATGGTTTATGGAAATGTAATTAAAGATTATACTAATTTTACAAAAATATTGTTATTTGGAAAACATTGAAAAATTTACAGTGTCTCATAGTCTTCTACTTTTATATCAATTTCTTACTGCAATAGCGAATGAATACACATTACTCATTATTATATGTGGATGAAGGTGGGAGGTAGCAGAGTGTTGGATAAAATACCTTTCGACAGCTAGTTGCAGCTCAGTGGTCAAATCTTGCACAGGTCAATTAAACTTTCAGCCTCCTGAATTATTAAATATCCAACATTCATACCAAGAGGTAAAATGACTGCCAGGCAAGTAAAAGATACCTACACTGCCTGCTTACTCTGCAAATTCATTCCAAATTCCAGCTTGGTTTTCTGATTTTGACAAAAGGATCTCTAACTAACTTTGTGAACCTCCACTATCTACCACTCGCTTCAAGTAAGGTAACTTTACATGCAGCACAGTTGCAAATAAAAACCACATTTGCTGTCTGCTTTCATTTTGCTCTAACAACAAAGACCATCTCAAATTCTCCTTTTTGACCACAACTAGCTTGCCTCCACAATCTTATAGTTGCCAACTACTTGTCAATTCAGTCCAAAGTTTTCTTGTAAGTAAGAAGTCCTGAAACTAAACTCGTTTTTCGATAAAAATAAAAGTAAATTGATTTACCCAACTTTTGAAAGCACTCCCTTTGTGTGACCACTAGTCAATGACCAAAACTAGAAAACTAAACAAGAATATCTCATGATTGTCTATTAACAAGTATTTCTTACGCATTTTAGTTGTCACTTAGATATCTTGTGCTCAGGTCTTAAAGAGTTTTGGGTGTGGGCAAATTGACAAAATAGTTCTAAATTGACAAATAGTTCTCTGCTTGACAACTATAAGAATGTGAAAGCAAGAATGAGATTATATAAGACTATAAGAAAGTGATTGTTCTTCAGGATTTCAAGGATACAACCTTCATTCATTTTAACAAGCACAAAGAATACCATAAGACTTGTGGCAAACATCATATAATACCCTACTTTTCATTTGCAGGCAACAGAAAGATGTTGAAGAATCATGGCAAAGTGTGGATATCCCCCCCAAAAATTCATCACAATAGATACACGATGGTATACTGGTCAGATTTCAAAGCAACAAAGATATCAAAACCATTCTCTCTCTCCAATAAAGTGAAATAGGCTTATGTCCTTGCTCCTACCCTGTTCAGTCTCATATTTTCAGTTACGCTTACAGATGCCTTTTAAAGATACAAATATTAATATTGGAATTATCATAGAAACCCATGTAATTTATGCACATTTTTTCACAAAAACAAAAATAAAAATGAATTTTAGTGGGATGGGGGTGCGTAAATTACATCAATAGATCGTTTCCAGAATTTTTTTAGAAATTTCTTTTGTTGAAAAATGACATACAAGAAGTTAACTCATTTAATGTCAGAATAGGTTTTTACAAACTTTTTGAAGTTTGACGGTCATGCTGATAATCACGGTCCGGGCCATATTTTACATTGATTGGAGTTGCTACCTATCGCTATGGAGCCCAGCAATTTCCTTCAATTGATCAGTTTTTCTCCACTTAGAGAGTCTAGCTTGCATTTGTTCGCTTTCTCCACATTATGACACAATGAAATTCCTCACCACCAATATCACCGCTATCAGCTCTTTCTACATCTAATGTCGACAACAACAACATCATAATTCATCCTTGCGCACGTAAACTCACTAAGTGAATATGACTCAGCATCACTACAGAAACCTTCATTTACCTTATACGATGTTTAATGTTGTTTCACATTCATGTTGAATTATGCAGCAATTTTATGTTCTTTTCATAGAACACTTGTAATGTATGTATTAGCAGTTCTTTTGGTGTAGTAGATTTTTGCTATTCTTGTTTATGTCTTCTCATAGATGTGTATATTCTGACAAGTAGCTTCTTAAAATTCGCACCTCTCTTATTCAGTAAAAACTGAGTTAAAGTTGCAAAACTGTTTATTTTCTCCTTTTGATTTTTAATGTTTATTTTAGCAGGTTAACAAACTATCAATTTGGTCGCCCAGCTAAAACAGTAATGATAAATTTTTAAGTTTGCTTGACATTTTGTAAGTGTGAAAGGGATTAAAATTGCAATACTCTGTATCAAAGGCTCTGATAAGAATAGGCAGAAGATCAGAGCTTGAGACAAGAAGACGCTTTCGACCAATCAGAATTCTTTTTACATAATCAGTTTGATCAGTCACATTCTTCTGTCGGTTGAGTAAAGTGTCATCCAAGCTGGTGTTTATTGGTAATTCAACTTATTTTGCAATACTTGTGTGTATTTATCAGCTTTGTTTTTGTTGATAAGAATTATCAAAAACTTTTCCTGTGATTGTGATTTGAGAAGACATACAGAAGTATGCTAAAGATCGGACATAACCTCTTGTGGGCAAGAAATGTAAAATAAAGTTTATTATAAATAACACAAACACTTCATAATTTAATAGCTTTCAATGTGATACCTTTTAAATTATTTTTATTTAATGAAAATTTCATAAAATCTAATCATAAGTAAGTGAAATTATGCTAAATACAACTAAATTGAAAACCTTTTTCCCCTGGCCATATTGGCAATTCTGAAAAATTTTGGGTGCAAATTTTACACTAGTAAAAGCTTTTTGTAACAATTTTTATCCTGAAAATCACCTGCGTAAATTATACAGGTGCGCAAATTACATGGGTTTTTACAGTAGATACCACACTGATGCTCAGGCTTAAATCTCAGGAGTCTTTCAACAAAAACCAAAGTTTCAATGACTTTGTATGCCAAAGACTGTGCTCTCAACATTGTCTCAAAGGTTGATATGCAATACAGTGTTGAGAAGTTTTCTGATGTCTAAAAATTTCAGCCTGACAATCAGTACAAAAAACACTGAAGTGATGCATCAGGCAGCTCCAAGAAAGACATATGTTGAACCCAACCATCATCAATGGATAACAGCTGAATGCGGTAGACAAGTTAACCTATCTGGAAGGTATGCTCTCCTTAACTGCCATCAATAATGAGAAAATGAATACCAAACTTGCTAAGGACAGTGCCACATTCAAAAGACTTCACAAGAATAGGTGGGACAGAAGAGCATCACTGCAGAGACAACGATCAAGGTTTACTAAGTCATAGTTCTCACCCCATTGTTCTATGGACTGTCTGCCAATGACATCCAAGGAAGCTGAACTGCTACTATACTGCCCATCTGAGAAAAAGTTTTGGCATTAGGATAGCAAGTCAGGATTCATAACACAGAGGCACTCTCTCATACTGAACTGTTCAGCATCCACACAATTTTGAAGCAATTACAACTGTACTGGGCAGGTCACACAGTTTGGATGCCAAAACACTAACTCCTAAAGTCACTGCTCTTTCTAACATAAATTGGTGTGATCAAGTCATATAATAATTGTTATGTAGTCTGAATTACAAGTTTATACATAATACAATTTATATTATACATTATAATAATACATGTTAAAAAGGAAAACGTGTCATGATTTCTCATATCCCTTTCCTTACCAAATTTCAGGTAAGGTGCTTGATAAGCTACCATCACTGCTCTATCATGTTTTATATTTATGTGGGGGAAAAAAAAATCATTATTATTGTTGTTATTATTCACATAAGAACAGTAGATGGGAGAATTGGAATCATACTCAATAAAATTTCTAGTGGTGTTTAATTATCTTAAAATTCATTTATGTTCTTAGTTCAAAGCCAGCTTGAGTTAATTTTGCCTTTCATTCTACTAGAGAGTAATCAACTATATTCCTTCCTACAATTTATAACCTTGAACCCATATTGATAACAGAGTTGGGACCTATATACACTGGAAGCTGTACCAACACTATGGAATGACAAAGAGAAAAAAGATGGTGTAGGCATTTCCTAGAAAAGGTCTCAGAAAATGACAAAGCAACTATAATCTGGGATATGTCAGTACACAGAGAGATCAAGGCTAATAGACCAGATATAGTTGTCAGAGATCAAGAACAAAATGCCTTCTAATAAAACTTGTATCAGTCCAAACGGATGATAATGTATCTCTAAAAGAAATGGAGAAACTCTCAAAATACAAAGATTTGTTAATAGAGATAATCTGAATGTGGAGCCTAAAAAACTGAACCAACTTTTATAATAATAGGTGCATTAGGTATGATTAAAAAATATACAAATACATAACCAAAACACTAAGACTTATAAATATACATATCATGCAGAAAATAGCATTACTAGGCACTGCACACATCCTATACAAAGCACTTTCAATACAATGAAAATAACAACATCAAAACAAACCACAGTAAATACCCAAGGCACACAGAGCTGTGCTCGGTAGTGCAGTGAAAGCATATGATAAAAAAAAAACTATTGAAGAATAACAACACAATATCTAAAGATATTAAGAGAAATATAAAAGAAATTGGAATAGAATGTCTGGTAAGAGATAGCTTGACTGTGAAAAATGAAAAAAGATAGTGCCAATTACTGTTGGGGTCTTGGGCACAGTATCAGAAGCTATTAAGAAGAATATAAAGGAAATAGAAATAGTGTCCAGTAAGATTGCAACAAAAAGTTTGTCTCCTTGGCACAGCCAGAATCATCAGGAAAGAATTAAATAATTGATAATAGATAGCATGGTACTGTAGCAAGCCCACAATTCATACAAGACTCCAGGACTTCCAACAAAAGTGGAGTTAAAATAATGATAATAGTTTTTTCTACTATAGGCACAAGGCCTAAAATTTGGGAGGGGACTAGTCAATTACATCAACCCCAGTGTTTCACTGGCCCTCAATTTATCAACCCCGAAAGGATGAAAGGAAAAGTCTACTTTGGCAGAATTTGAACTCAGAATAATAATAATAATAATAATAATAATAATAATAATAATAATAATTATTATTATTATTATTGTTACTATTATTATTATTAAGGCGGCAAACTGGTAGAATCGTTAGCATGCTGGTTGAAATGCTTAACAGTATTTTGCCCGTTGTTATGTTCTGAGTTCAAATTTCACCGAGGTCGATTTCGCCTTTCATCCTTTCAGGGTTGATAAATTAAGTACCAGTGAAATACTGGGGTCAATGTAACTGACCCAAAATTCTCCCAAAATTTCAGGCCTTGTGCCTATAGTAGAAAGGATTATTATTATTAGTGGTTAGGGTGTTGCACTCATGGTCACGAGATTAGATTTCCAATTCCTAGACTGGACATTGTGTTCTTAAGCAAAACACTTCATCTCACATTGCTCTGTGATCATTTCAACGCCTGATGCTTGGTGCACCATGCACCTGTTCAGGCAATGTTGATTTGATGGAGGGAGTGAGCTAATGTACGACAGACATTTGATCACTATAAACAAATCATTTGTGCAAGTCATTTAGCAGAAGCTGAACACTCATGTTGTCTTCGACGGGAGAATCCATTATTATTATTGTTATTATTATGTCACAAGGCAACAAGCTGGCAGAATAGTTAATATTCCGGGCAAAATTCTTAATGGTATTTTATCCATCTTCACGTTCTGAATTCTAATTCCACTGAGGTTGACATTGTCTTTCAACCTTTTGGGATCAATGAAATAAGTACCAGTTAAACACTGAGGTTGGTGTAATCAACTTACCCCCTCCCCTGAAATTGCTGGCCTTGTGCCAAAATTTGAAATCATTATTATATCATGAAAAATCTCAACTTTATTTTACTGGGTATGATGGAAAGTGCCAGCTGCCCACAGCCAGCAGACTAAGGAGACATTTGTTTATTGATCATGCTTCAAGAATCCTGCAGAGTACTCTTGCAGTTCCAAGCAATGATGATTTTTTTATAGGTGTTCCATCTTTACATTCATTCCAATCTTTTTGAGCCATGTTGGTAGTTAAGTACTGATGCTTCCAAGTACACCAATAACCATTGCTTTCACGTTCACTTTTTCTATTGCTCATAACCTCTGTATTTCCCACTCTAATTCATTATAGTTGTTCACTTTAAAATAATAATAATTATTATTATTATTATTATTATCTAATAGCAACAGGTTCACAGAAATACTAAGGTGCCAAACAAAATACCTTAGCATTTATTGCAATTGATGAACAATAGTATCATAGAGTACAGGTCAATCACTGGTTCACCACATTTCACTATACACAAGAACCCACTACCTTCTGACATAAGCATGTTTGTAGTTCAGTGCAAAACAAGTATCACAAAAGACTTTATTCAGAAAGTGTGAATGTTTACATCCTTTGCTGATCTACTCTGTCAACAGACACATGCATTAACTTGGTTTACATCCAATTTCCCATGCCAGCATTGGTCAAAGACTTGTTATTGATGCATTGTTTTATGGCCAGATGCTCTTCCTGTTGCCAACCTTTACCTGTTTTGAAGTATGGGAATTTCTATAACATGTCTTTGAAATTACAGAGATAGAGAATGATTTGTACATAGATAATGTCAACATAATGTCACTATTTTTCTTGGTTAAACAATTTCATAAAAAGACACACTGTAAGCATACACACACACACAATGGACTTCCATACAGTTTCTGTTTACCAATTCCAGTCACAAGCCATTAGTCAGCCTGGAGATATAGTAGAAAGCATTTTCCCAAAATGCCATGCAATGAGATAGAACTCAAAAGCACATAGCTACGAAGTGAACTCCATATCCATCCAGTAATGCCTATGACATTAAATGATAATGATATATATGACAAGCTTTCACACAGTTTCTGTTTACCAAATTCTACCTTCAAGGTATTCATCAATCTGAGGTAGAAGACATTGCCAAGGTACCTCACAAAGGGTCTTAATTTCAGATTATTTAATTGACAACAAAATAAATTTGGCTTTAAATTCTACCACACAATGAAAATCAGTATGTATTTGAGGAATGAAATGGAACAAACAAATTTGTCAATAGTTCTTTTTTTTTTTTTTTACATCACATAACCTAAAATTAATGTTTCAGAAGTTACTATAGATTTATTTGGAATGTTTCCTGTCTATTTTAGAAAGACTTGACATAAATTATCCCTGTGAGGGGAAAGAGATGAAATTATCAATTACACTAATGAAATTATTTCCTTTTATTACCAATACAAAACAGCAAAATCCCTCATTTTCTTGATATACAAAACATTGTATAACTGGAAAATATAAAAAATTAATAGTGATAAATAAAGACATTTTTCTGTGTCTATGCCACACAATTTTGTAATAAAATACAACTCTTATAATACTGCAAGCACTGAGAGAGGAGAACTGAGGTTTATGTAAAAAAGAGTAAGGAGAGAAAGAAAAGATAAAGAGTGTCAGAAAATAAAGAGAAAGAGGTGAAAGACAGAAGGCTACAAGAGACAAAGAGGAGAAGGAAAAAGGTAACAAAAACGAAATAGAATATAAAAAGAACAGGATAGCTAGAAAGGAGAGAAAGAGGAAGACAAAAGGCAGAATCAGAAAGCAAAAGATACAGAATAGGGGAGTAAGGAAAGAATAAAAGAGGGAGAAAAAAGACAGAAGAGGGAAGAGAGGAATGCAATTTAGAAAAGGTCATGTAATAGAATATTTGCAAAAGATTTATTCCATCGATTCAGAGAGAGATACATTTTAGAAATAATCTAGTTCAGATCAACTACATTAATCATTCTGCTCTCAAGACTGTCAAAAAATCTATGCAAGATGGCCTAACAAGATTGACATACTAAAGAATACAAACTTAGAATAAGTTTAAAAAATAATACCATTGTTTGTTAAACTCATGATAACAATCATTCACATGACAGAGTTTTGATTACTTTAAAGATATGTAGTATAAAAAAAAAAACTGCTGAAGTTATATATGTATCTGTGTATTGTAGTAGATTAATCAAAGTACGTCCACAAAGAGACAAATTATGGCATAGTTTGTTTTTTTATGATGACACTAAACATTATTTACTACTGATAATTTATAAGTATATATTATCATGGCATGCTCAGCTCCTTCTGCATTGTTAAAAACTACTTGGTAGCTTAATAAAAACATCCCCACTCCCCAACTACCATCCTCACATGCTTCCCAGGTCCACAAGCTTAGAGCTACCACAAACATTGGCACAATAAAAAGTAGGTCTGATGAGATTGTTGAAATACTTGGGCAGAAGCATGCAAATGTGTGCTGTGTGCAAAAGGAATGATAGAGGTGAACCTCTACTAGACTGCTTGTGGGCAAGGAACATAAATAAAAATTATGAGATGGGTGTAGGTATACTTCAGACAGAGAAATGGGTGGATAAGGTGACTGAGTTAGGGTGTGCAATAGGAATATTAAGCTAAGAATAGTCTTGTTTAATGTGTCATTTATCTCTGCATATGCTCCACATGTCAGCAGATGTTCAGAAGCACCATTTCTAAGAATCCCTCCATAGATTAGCTCAACAATGAAAAACACCAACATTACCATCAAGGCTGGAGACTTCACTGGTCATATTGGAAAGCACTCAGATGGATTTCATAGCATGCATGGAGATTATGGTTTTGGTTCTAGAACTGAGGAGGGAATAAGGCTGTTGAAGTTTTTTGAAGCAAATGACTTACTGGTTTGCAATACCAACTTCAGGAAACTTGCCAGCCATTTGATCATTTACTAGTCTGGTGGACACACTAGCCAGACTGACTACATTTTCACCAGAAACAGGGACAGGTGGACGCTCATGAATGCAAAGTTCTTCCTAGGTGAAGAATGTACAACTCAACAAAGGTTAATGGTTAGCAACTTCAGACTTAGGGCTAGAAGGACCCAGAGACATAAGCTTGATATGGAAAAGGAGATTACAGAAGCTCAAAGAACAGAAATTTAGAGGTATTGCTGACTTGAATTTTGAAACGCCCTTTTGTCAATTTGTCAAAAAAGCTTTATTTATAACAGTATTAACATACTCTTTACTCTCTTTTACTCTTTTACTTGTTTCAGTCATTTGACTGCGGCCATGCTGGAGCACCACCTTTAGTCGAGCAAATCGACCTCAGGACTTAATCTTTGGAAGCCTAGTACTTATTCTATCAGTTTCTTTTGCTGAACTGCTAGGTTACGGGGATGTAAACACACTAACATCAGTTGTCAAGCGATGTTGGGGGGGACAAACATAGACACGCAAACACACACATATATATACACGACAGGTTTCTTTCAGTTTCCATCTACCAAATCCACTCACAAGGCTTTGGTCAGCCCGAGGCTATAGTAGAAGACTTGCCCAAGGTGCCACACAGATGTTCTTTTTTTTCCTTTTTTTTGTTTTATAATTACTGACCTATTTATTTTTTGATGTCCTGCCAACTTGCCCAAATCAACCAAGCTGCCAAAGGGCTCAATCCAATTTTTCTATGCAATTTTTGAAAAAAATTTGTTTTGTAATCTTTACTCATTGTAATCAATAAAAAAAATATTCAACGTAAATTGGATTAATAAATTTATTTATCATTTATTTATTAGAAGGAACAGACAGAGACATATGACATAAAGAGCAACTGGAAGTTCTTACAGGATAATCTGAAAATGACAGACCAAATCTGAGGTTGGATCAAGGCTCTTGTCAGACCGAGGATGAAAAGGTAGTGGAACAGTGAGATCGACATGGCCATCCATAAAAGAGAAAAGACAGGTTTGGACAGAATGGAAAAATAGGGGTAGCCATATCAGATAGCTAAAAGGAAAGCTAGACATGAGGTTTCTCTAGAAAGGGCAGAAGCAGAAAGGCAGAGGTTTGCCAATGTCTTACAGCATGAAGATCAGAGACTTGAGGTGTTCTGGATTGCTAGATATTGTGTCAGAGAGAATTGAGACGTTGTGGGAGAGAAGTGTGTATGGATGGAGAATGATTTGGTTATACTTAGTAATTCTGAAAAGAAAAAGGCATGGAAGAGCTTCTATGAAAGGTTATTAAATGTGGTGAATGAATAGGAGAAAGGGAATCTCCTATCCTAGTTGGCAACAGTATGATAGACAAGGCAGTTAAAGATATGAAGACAAGGAAAGCCATTGGTCCATCAGGAGTCACTGGTGAGCTGTTTAAAATATCTGGTAGAGTAGAATACGATCTAGTCACCTGTATAGTTAATCAGGTTATTGAAGAAGGCATAATCCCAGGTGACTGGTGTAGCAACATTATAGTCAGCTGTTACAAAAGTAAAGAAGATGCTTTAGATAGAAGTAATTATAGAGGCATCAAATTGCTGGACCAGGTCAGGAAAGTTACAGAAAGAGTTATAAACAATTAATTAGGAACAAAATTAGGCTAGATGAAATGCAGTTTGGTTTTGTGCCGAAGAGAAGCACTACTGATGCTATTTTCATAGTCATGCAACTGCGAGAGAAGTATTTAGCTAAGAATAAGCAGTTGTACCTGGCATTTGTTGAGTTGGAGAAAGCCTTCAACAGAGTATCTCACTCTGTGATATGGTAGTCTCTGAGGAAGCTAAAGATAGATGAATGGCTTGTGAAAGCAGTACAGGCCATATACAATAGTGCTGTTTGTAAGGTAATAGTTAGTGATGAGTTTAGTGTACAGGGAGGCATTCAGAGTTTGGTTCTCAATCCACTCCTCTCATCATTGAACTCTTGGAGTTGCTTTCAGATATGATCCATCCCATTCTTATAAAAATGATAATTTTGTCCAAATTGGTGTGCTAAACTCATTTCTGCAAAGCTTTAATATTTCCAAATGAAACTAATGGCATGTGCTGCTCAGGTGGTAAGGTAAGATTGCCAGCACAACTAGCTCCTCCACAGAGAAGGGAGATGAGACTTTCCCAAGTTCAGCAAAGGCATACTGCAGCACGTCAGACGGAGTCTCAATACAGAAAGAGATGAGATTTTACCAAGATCAGCAAATGCATGCTGCAGCACGTCAAATGAAGTCTCAAGAGAGAAGGGGAATGTAACATTCCCAACATCAACAAACACATGCAGTAGCACATCAAATGGAGTCTCAAGACAGAAGTGAGAGACTTTCCAAAGATCAGCAAATGCATGTAGCAGCACATCAAATGGAGTCTCAAGATCAGCAAAGGCATGCTGCAGTACCTAATGCTGAATCATTAAAACGTTTTCATGATTAGACAGAGGTCCCATAGAACAGCTCTCAGTAACAGACTATGTACAAATTCATTGTTCACAACTGCTGGAGCTGCTTTCAGATATGATCCATCCCATTTTTATAAAAATAATTTTGTCCAAATTGGTGTGCTAAACTCAAATTGTCATTTCTTCAAAGCTTTAAAATTTCCAAATGAAACTTATGGCATGTGCTGCTCAGGCAGTAAGGCAAGATGCCAGCACTTCCAGCTCCTCTTCAACCTCTTATAGATCTTCTGGAAGGCACTTCCATCCAGTCAAAGGATTTTCTGAACAATATCAGACAATACAACCCTGTATTTCAAATGATATCATTTGGTGCATCTAAGGAGATGGTTGAACATGGATTTACGCCAATGTTCAAAGTTCAAGGGCAAGTCTATCACCTCATTGCTTCCCTGTTACCAACAAATAAACAACCACAGTTCCTCCAAATTTACTTTATGAGTGATTTAGGGCAACAAACCCAAAGGAGGTGTCAAAACTTCAGACGATGAGTCATCTTAGACGCAGCGCCAACCATCGCAAAGGAGAGTATATCCACTAACAGCTTTACGGTGCATTCAAAAATTACCTACGCCCCCACCTCCAATTTTCCATGACAGGTTAGGGCCTGGAATACTCCAAACAGACACGTGACATGTCACTTAATCGAATTAACCCCATTATTTACTCCACAAATGTTTTGTCATCAATGCTACACTTTCCCGTATCACCTGTTTCAACATAACTGTAATATATATATATATATATATATATATATATATATATATATATATATACAAACTATGCCATTGTAATCCCAATCCCAAGCAACACCGGATATCTCTGCTAGTATGTGTGTGTATATATATATATAGACAGATAAGACTACATTACTGAAAGTGTCCCTTTTCAAGATGATAGGGTGGGAAAGATTGGCAGCTATTTCTACTAGGTCAAGCAACAATGAAAATAGAGGCTCTTGCATTGGCTTACATAAGTTGATGATAAAAGGAATTTGTTTAAAAAGTGAGATCAAGAAAGATTATGATGAATTAAAAAAATCAGGATCTAACAGCATTAGGTTATAAATAATAGACGATTAACACATGGAAAGATGCTGTATTGCAAACATGTCTGCTCATACCAACATGAAAATTAAAATCATGATAGTGTTTTCTCTCTCTCTCCCCCTGTATATAGATAGATACAAGTATGTGAATGTATAAACATACACACAAGCAATTACACATGACACAGATAAATATGTAATAGTTTGGATTTTAGCTAATTATAGTGAAACAAAATTTTCAAGAATATATGGACACATACATCCAAGGAATAATTTCAAATATATATATATATATATATATATATGGTAGAGCATTATTTCCTTAAGATATCAGAAATAAAATAAACAAGCAAAAAGCCCAAAATTAAGAACCACCCCAATACATACATACTGGACTGGAGAGATAAGTAAAATGCCAGATTAATTAGACATTTACCTTTTTAAGAGTAGACATCCTGTTAGAACTTGGAAAATATTTGTCAGATGAATGAAATGAGAAGCATTAAGTGGCAGGAAGAGCAAGAGTAAACAGTGTATTTTTTCTTAAGTGGATAACTTCCTTGATGAACATTGTAGTGTATAAAGAAGTTAAAGAAAACATTCTGTTAGCAGGCAGAGTATGAGCAAAATCAGTGATGGGTCTATGTGCACACACACACACATGCTATCTTGCTCTCCCATTCCCCACCCCAATTCATTTCATAACTTTTACTTCTTTATTAGTTAACATAAGAACAATGTCTCATTATAAGAAAGCTTAAGAAGTATAGTTGCATGATAAATTCTGTTCAATCAGTAAATATTTGCTTCATTGTATATATAGTATATCCCATCCCACGCTCTTGCATAAGTATATTTCTCCTTCTGCAGCTATTTCAGTTTAAATTATCTTCATGCCCACACTGAGATCAGATAACTTTAGTAATAACTGATAAATAGACCCACATCAGCCCCTACAAATATCTATAATTATACATTTATTTCTATGCTCTGGACAAAATCAAATGATATTTATAATACTAATTCAGGGTTGTAATAATAAGTGATGAAATACAGGCTAGAAGCTAATGAGTTTAGACTTTGATACAGACATTATACTCCTCAGAACAAGTAGTTTTTAACACTGATTCAGTAATTTTAGTTTGCAACAGGTTCTACTTCTTCCTACAAAACAGTTAAATTGTAAATAGTAAGAGGTGTCCATCATAAAAATGTAATTGCAACAAAATTCAAATATAGAAAGAAGGGAAAAAATTTACTAATCTATAATATAAATTGGACATGGGTGATCGTTGTATTCTTTGTCTTAAGGTTCACAGCCAAACGGCTGGGTGAATTTGCATGAAAAATGGCACACGTGCAGATGGGTGCATAGATTGGAATGCGGTTTGTAATTTTTTTCCTAGCCCCATACTTACCAAGAAAATCGATTAAAACTTTTTCTAATGGAATTTCCCTCTTTGATCCGCCATTAAAACAACCAGTTGCTCACACAGCCGGCATATACCATTTCGCTAGCAACAAGGGGAGTACAGGATGACAGTCAGCCAAAACTTTCACTATGCTGTCTCTCTTCTTTCACCTTTTTTGTAGGGTTAATAATCTTAATCTTTAGTTACAGTTTCTCATTCAAACTACATAATATGCAGAATTGTCGGATTAAGACAGTAGGGTGTCTTGAGGGAGATTTGGCTGCTATTTCTACCAGGTGTAGCTACCATGTAGAGGTCTGAACTAATTTTCATTCACATATTTGCATTTCAAAAATTTAACATAATCATCATCATCAGAGAGTATAGTGGGTGCTTTTACGTGTCACCTGCACGAGGGCCAGTCAGGCGGTACTGGCAACGGCCACGCTCAAAATGGTGTCTTTTATGTGCCACTCGCACAAGAGCCAGTCCAGGGACACTGGCAACGATCTCGCTCGAAAATCCTATGAAGGCCAGTCAGGCGGTACTGGCAACAGCCACGCTCAAAATAGTGCATCCCATGTGCCACCCGCACAAGAGCCAGTCCATGGGCACTGGCAACGATCTCACTTGGCTTGCCGGGTCTTCTCACGCACAGCACATTTCCAAAGGTCTCGGTCAGTAGTCATCGCCTCGGTGAGGCCCAATGTTCGAAGGTCTTGCCTCACCACTTCAGCCCAGGTCTTCCTGGGCCTACCTCTTCCACGGGTTCCCTCAACTGTTAGGGTGTGGCACTTTTTCACGCAGCTATCCTCATCCATTCTCACCACATGTCCATACCAGCGCAATCGTCTCTCTTGCTCACCACAACTGATGCTTCTTATGTTCAGCTTTTCTCTCAAGATACTTACACTCTGACAGGTATGCACACTGACATTACACATCCAACGGAGCATACTGGCTTCATTCCTTGCGAGCTTACGCATGTCCTCAGCAGTCACAGCCCATGTTTCACTGCCATGTAGCATGGCTGTTCGTACACATGCATCATACAGTCTGCCTTTTACTCTGAGTGAGAGTCCCTTTGTCGCCAGCAGAGGTAAGAGCTCTCTAAACTTTGCCCAGGCTATTCTTATTCTAGCAACTACACTTTCAGCGCACCCACCCCCACTACTAACTTGGTCACCCAGATAGCGGAAGCTATCGACTACCTCTAGTTTTTCTCCCTGGAATGAGATAGAAGTTGTTTCCTGTTTGTTTACAGTGATAATTGCACCTGAACATCTGCCACATACAAAAACTAACACCCTAGTTAACCTGCCTTTGATATTCCTGTACCTCTTATGCGTCTATAGCTTGCACCGGGTACATCTTATAGAGTTACTACCTACTCCTTTTCTACATACTGAGCAGGGCAATCTACCTGAAGGGGTTTATGTTTTATCTACCTTCCTACTTATTAGGATTTTGGTTTCTGCTAGGTTGACTCTAAGGCCCTTCGATTCTAGTCCTTGCTTCCACACCTGAAACTTCTCTAGTTCTGATAGTGACTCCGCAATTAGAGCAAGGTCATCAGCATAGAGGAGCTCCCAAGGGCAACCTGTCTTGAATTCCTCTGTGATCGCCTGGAGGACTATGATAAATAGGAGGGGGCTGAGGACGGAACCTTGGTGGACCCCTACCTCTACCTGGAATTCATTACTGTACTCATTTCCAACCCTCACCTTACTGACAGCATCTCTGTACATGGCTCGCACAGCTCTCACTAACCATTCTTCTATCCCAAGTTTCCTCATTGACCACCAAATAAGGGATCGGGGGACCCTGTCAAAGGCTTTCTCCATGTCAACGAAGGCCAGGTACAGAGGTTTATCCTTGGCTAGGTATTTCTCCTGCAGCTGTCTTACTAGAAATATGGCATCAGTGGTGCTTTTACCTGGCACGAACCCAAACTGCATCTCATCTAACTTGATTCGCTCCCTAATTAGTTGGGCTATAACCCTCTCCGTAACTTTCATAACCTGATCTAACAGCTTGATGCCTCTGTAATTATTTGTATCTAAAGCGTCACCTTTACCTTTGTAGCAGTTGACTATGGTGCTGCTACACCAGTCATTGGGTATGACTCCTTTCCATAAATCAACTATCGTAAAAATTTTCTACCATGACCTCACATTTTCTATGTATGTGTGTATACCTTAAAAGATGTGATTAGACAAAGGTCCAATAGAATAGCTCTCAGAAACAGACTACGTACAAATTCTTTCTTCACAACTCCTGAAGCTGTTTTCTGACCGGTGTGGGGGGGGGGGGGGGGGGTCAAGAAATTTTCATACAGCTGGAGGCTCCAATCGAACCAGGGGACCCGAAATGATAAGGTTGAAAAATGCTGCTATAGATTATGCCTAACCGAAAATGATCGCAGCCACATCCTCCAAACAGACTGGATGAAACCGGGCTTAGCTGCTAGTGTATATATGTATATATATATATATATATATATATATATATATATATATATATATATATATATATATATTACACATACACACATTAACTTGTATTTCTCACCTGTCTGAGGAAGTGTTTGGTCTTGGTTATGAATGCTGCACTTATTGGGTATATCTACAGATGTACATCATTTATTAACAAATACTGAAACATATGTAACAGATGTAATAAAGGAATACCAAATAAATACAAGCCTATGATCTTTTCACTCATTACTGATGTGATGTTTGTATTACATTGCAGCTCTACTCAATCTGCACAGGATCCTGTGAGATCAAGCAACAGTGGGAGTTAAATGTGATTACCAATAAGAGCCAAAACCTGGATGTTGCACACTAAACTCATCTATTCCTACTTGTGTCTATGTGCACATACATGTATACACATACATATGTATGTACACACATAATGTACAAATATTTATGTGTGAATGTGTGTGTGGGGGGGATGTGTGTACGTATACACATGTCTATAAAGCAGCATATACCATAATGCAAAGGCAAAGTCTATTTTAAAATAGTTTCAACATCTGTTCAGAATTCATGCCAACATAGGTCTCTATTGTCCTTGTTCCAGTTTAAATACAACTCTAACTTTAGGTAGCTATTTTTGTTCTGTAGACTTACATAACTACCTACTTGGTAGTCCCTAGCTCTACTCACCAACTGTAATGTCCAGCTACAGAGAAATAATGTATACTGCCTCCATTAATTCTTCATGACTAATCAACAATTTTATATCACAGCACAAACTACTCCCATTAGATAACCAGAACTAGACACCCACAATTTAGAGTAACATACATTACAAATTTATTCTAAGATTTGATAAAAGGAAATGCCAAATTCTTCTGCATACTGAGTCATGTTATTTTTCAATATTTAATGCTAAGTTCAAAAATGGAAATTTTGAACTCAAAGAGGCACCTTGTTCTGGTCATCCAGTTGAGTCTGCTGAAGAGTTTTTAAGCCAACTTTTGCACGAAAATTCTCGTCAAACGACAAGGGAACTGGCAGAGAAAATGGAATGCTCCTACACTGCTATAGAGAAGCATCTTCACTCAATGGGAAAGGTTCAGAAGTATGGAGCGTGGGTTCTGCATGCATGAAGTGACAACAACAAAAATCAATGAGCCACAATCTCCGCTGGTTTGCTTGCTCGTCACCACTCAACTCATGGACACAAGCAACGATTTCTTTACCAAATCGTTACTGGCGATGAAAAATGGTGCCTGTACATCAATATGAAGCAGTGTAAGGAATGGCTTAGCCCTGGTAAACAAGCAACACCGCACGTGAAACAAGATCTTCATCCGCGTAAAACGATATGCATATGGTGGGACTGGGAAGGGATTATCCATTACAAATTGCTTGAACGGAACCAAACGGTCAATGCAGAACTATGTTCAACAGATGGAACAACTCAACACGGCTATTCAAAAGAAAAGACTTAATCGGCAGCATAGAGTTCTTCTGCTGCACAACAACGCCTGCCCTCGTATTGCCAATATGACCTAGGAAGCCATTCAAACGCATGACTGGGAAGTGCTGCCACATCTGCCGTTACTCTCCTGATTTGGCACCAACGGATTTCCACCTCTTTCAAATGCTATGCATAGAGTTTCATTCAATACTGATGCAGAATTGAGAGCTTGGTTATATAAATTTTTTGAGTCGAAATCAGGTGATTTCTACCAACAAGGTATTGAAAATCTTGTTGAACATTGGGAAGAAGTTGTAAACAACAAGAGTGAATACATTATTCATTAATTAGTTGTTATTTTTTATTAAACCTTTAAAAAAATTTTAATTAAAAAAAAAAGGCGGGAACTTAGTTGCCAACCCAATAGATGGATAACAATGTTTGTGAATAAAAAAAATATATATATAGGTCAGAAACTATTTCACTTCACGATTGAGTTGTTAGAAAATAAAATGAACATCCCATGTAATTATTTTTTCAAACAATATGCAGATGCCAAAATTATGTCAACACAGAAACATTTTTTCTTGTCCTACTTCCTCATAAGATATTTACATTCCCCATGGCTAGGTGAATAAATCATTTTGTGTTCAAGATTCAAGATTAATTTAAGGGAGATGCAAAATTCATCATCAAAATAAGTTAATGTTAAAGGAAATAAAGGAATAGTAGCTAAAGTCCAAGTAAAGCTGACCTGTATGTCACTGAAGTCATACAGATTGTCACAAAACTTCCTGAGAAGCTGGTATAAAATTATCCCATATCAAGAATAAAATATTGGGTTAGATTGTTCAGTTTTGCCAACACTAAATTCAAGCACTCTAATAAGTAGCTAACTTCAGTCTGACCCTTGTGCATGCACACTCGTTACATACTCGATACTTCAATGGAATTTGACACCAACTTTCAATGAGAAAGGCTGTATTTTGTGAGCTTCAGATCACACTGAAAATGGAGAACCAAAACAAACATGTATGGAGAGGGTGCTGTTACAAAAAGTGTGTACCAGAGGCATTTTCCAAGATTTCAATCAGGATATTTCTTGGCTCAAAATACACCTTGTTCTGGTCAGCCAGCTGAGATTAACAGTGACAAAATGAAGGAGATAGTGACACCATCCTCCGTTATAAAACCAGGATGATTGCAAATATTCTTCAAATATCCAAATCAAGTGTTGAAAACCCTCTGCATCAACTTGGTTTACATCTTTAGCCTCACTGTTTGGGTTTCACATCAATTGAATGAGGCTAACCTCGGCCAATGGATTTTCAACTGTAATTCATTATAGAAATGTGGAGAAAATTATCATTTTCTTTTTTAAAGGAGTGGTGACAGGCAAAGAAAATGAAACATCTGGAACAATGTGGAGTGAAAACGATAATGGAGAAAGCACAACAATCCACCATAAACAACTGTCAAAGCAGGACTTCGCTTGAAGAAAGTTATGACTTCAATTTGGTGGGATCAGAAGGATGTTGTCTATAATGAGCTTCTTCTCATGGACAGGAACATCAATCCAAATGTGTACCATGACTAGCTGGACAAATTAATGCAGTAATCCACCAGAAGTATCCAGCACTTGCTAATTGTAAAGGCATTGTCTTTCATCATGCCAAACCAGACTGCACACTTCTTTGCAGACATGGAGGAACTTACTGGGGCTTGGCTGGGAAGTTTTACTGCACCCTCTATATACACCTGCCCTTGCACCTTCAGATTTCCACCTGTTTGAGTCTCTTCAAAATTCATTAAATGGATAAGCCTTCAGATCTGAAGAGGATGCAAAAACTTACCTGGAAGAGTTTTTCACTAGTAAAGACACAAAATTCTTTGAGCAGGGAATAATGGATCTGCCCACAAGATGACAGAAGATATTGGAATAAAACAGTCATTATATCACTGCTCGAATAAACCACTTTGCATTTAAAACTTGTATCTCATTTTTGCATAAAAAATCCAAATGGACATTTTCACCAACCCAATTTTTTTTTAGTCAAAAAGTATCAGAATTCATGATGTTTGCAGATTCTACCATGCATGTGAAAACAGATTTACTAAATCTTTCATTTGTGTGTGTATATGTATATTGTGTGTATGTGTATGTTATGCATATTTGTATTTGAATGTTGTGTGTGTGTGGGGGGGGGGGGGGAGAATAGGCAGGCTAGTGCCATTGAGTAATAAGATCTAGATGGATCTCCTGCTTTCAAAGCTAACCAACAAATAAAGGAACTGAAATTTTACATACAAATAAAGGTGTAATATTCAAGAGTGCCTCTGTGATAAGATCAAATACTATATACCAGTGTAAATCATCTTAGCCTCTGAAATCAGTTTCAACTATCAGCAATTTTAGTAAGTCAGTAGAATACTATTTTTAGCAATTTACTGGAAATATCTCATACATGATCAAAATACATTTACTTAAATTTTTTTTCCTGACAAAACACAGCTACCATATTCACGCTTTCTTTCATTAAAAAAAGAAAGATGTTTTATATCATGCACATATTTATGGTCTACATAGGTAAAGTTCAAAAATAACATCTGAATTTTTTTTTTTTTTTTTGCTTTGTTTAAGATACCTGAACTTGGACAGTTTATTTTATACAGCAATTATAATAAATTTTCCATAAAGAGTACATTATACACAAGAGGAATATTTCCCAGGATTCCATTGCTCATAATTACTATTCCATAATATACACAAGTGTAACTTTACATAAATTTAATCATACTACATTCTCAATCCCTGCTACACACTTACATTCTATACTACATTCAAAAACAAATCACCTCTCTTAAAAGCTAGTTTTCACTTACCAATTCTTTATCCCAACATTTTTTCCCTCATCTTTCTTACAATGGCTTCCAATCATCTGATATTGCTAACTTAATGCTACTTCCAACTAAATCCATTTGAATTACCTACCGTTACTCTTCTCACTACCCTCTTTGTCTTAATTCTCAAATCTTGTATCAAGTACTTAATCCCTCCTTTTCAAAGCAGTATTCCTCGAGAAAAAGTTATTACTATATGATGACTCAAAACACCTGCAGCCACCCTTCTTATTACATATGCCAAGTTTCATTTCTCAAATCCCGTACTAAATAATTTACTCAAAATCTGCACACCACACACTAACCCGCAACAATCCAAACTGAACAATAACAGTACCGGTCTCACCTGATTGTCCTTAAGATGGATCAGAAAAATGTTACAGGTTACAGCTTCTATTCAAACATTTCAAAATAAAATAATTAGAAATAATTTTGGAATGAGTATCTTGATCATGCAAAATGAAATAAGCTCAAAGAAATGAAAAACAAAGTTAACCTCCATTTGGCTTGGGCATCTAGTTGGAGTTTTAATATTTGTGCCAAATTCACCAATATTAAATAATGTGAAAAACCACTGAGCTCCAAAATACCAAAGGACTAGATATGATGATATAGTTTCTACTAATTCTTCAGCTCTGAATATTAAATATTAGAAAAATACTACTAATTAAAATTAACATAAGTAACTTACCTTTTGTGCAGCACCAAGAACTTTGTCTAAGAATCGCAGCCATTCAAAAACAAATACTGGCCTTTTTGACTCCTGAATTTTTTTGAATGCTTCCTCATTCAGCAGGAGACTGTGAGCAAGCTCCATGGCGTTCAAGACATACATGTATATTTTAGGCCTGTTATCTTGAAAAACAACTCAATATCTGAAATAGTAAACAAAAAAAAAATGTATATATATATATGAATATACATGTATATAAATCAGATCCATATATGAAATAAGATCTTACACAGGTAAAACATTATAAATTGAACAAGCAAAAAAAATGCTTTGACAATCAAACCATCACCATCGTTTTAATGTCTACTGTTCTATGGATTAGATGATGGTATGTTTGGGAAAAACTTCTATGGCCTGATGCCCTTGATGGTGCCAACCTTACATCTTTCCAAGTAGGTAATAACCACCCCATCTATCAAATGACAAATAATCCAGATATGATTATATAGAAAGCTGGAAACAAATGATACAGTATGAATGGAATTTTATTTACAATCAATGAACACACATGAAGATGAAGGAAAATATGAACTCTCATGAACACACACACACATATATGTGTGTGTGTATATATATATATATATATATATATATACACACACACACACACACAAACATACAAGCATATAAACATATACACATATATAGGAGGGGTGTTCATTAAAGATTTCCCCTGACCCACTTCCTAAGGACTGGGATAAATGAAACTTGGCATAATTATCAGTCCTCTACATAGCCACCACCAAAAGTGACACACTTCTCCCATCACTTTATGCAGTTGTGAAAACCTCATTTGTAGCAGTCAGTAGGTTGCATCTGGAGCCAAGACTGTACCTCAGAAATAAATTCATCATCATATGAAAAGTGCTTCCCATTCAAAAATAAATTAATGGTTGGAAAGAAGTGGAAGTCTGATGATGCGAGGTCGAGAGAGTAAGGGGGATGAGGAACGATTTCATAGCCACAGGAGTGTGTTTTTATCTGAGCAACATGCACACTGTGAACTGGGGCATTGTCTTTGACAAGGCAGACTCCTTTGGTCAGCATGCCATGCCTCTCTGCTTTGATGGCATCCTGCAATTTTTGCAGCAGAGAAGCATAACATGCTCTGTTAATAGTGGTGCCCTTTGCCAGAAAATCCATCATCACTACCCTGCGCTGGTCCCAAAAGACTACTGAGGGTTGGACACGAGCCTTCTTAGGAGGTAGTGAGTTATCATGCTTCCATTGCTTCAATTGGATCATAGTGATGGATCCATGTTTCATCCTGTGTGATAAGTCTGCTGAAAAAGTCCTCCTCATTTTTTTGGCACACTGTCAAAAGAGCCTGGGAGCAAGTGATTTGTTCCTGCTTATGAAAAGGTGTGAGCATCCAGGGAATCCATCATGCAGACAACTTCCACATGTGCAAATGGTCGTGAATGATTTTCTCCATGGACCCTACACTTATCTTCATTTCTTAGGCTAGTCACTGAATAGTTATGCAGTGATCCTCCAAAATGGCAGCTTCCACTTTATGAATGATGTCATCAATGGTGAAATATGGTTGTCCAGGAATAAGAGCAGTTTCCACCTATATTCGACCATGTTTGAATTGGCAATGCCAGTGCTTGACTACATCATATGATGGTGCATCACCACCATAAACTTCTTTCATCTCATCAAAATCACTTTTGGTGTATGACCTTTCAAGTATAAGAACTTGATCACTGATCTACATTCAACTGCCTCCATTATAGCACCTTAGTCCACTTCAGCAGCTGTAAAAGACAAACAAATACTAGTGAAAAGCTGAAATTTACAATGTGAGAAGTAAAGACATGTATGATTATACCTGTACAAGTTCCGCTTACTGAAATAACTGCAAGTTGGTCAAGGGAAATCTTTAACAAACAGTGTGTCTATATATATATACCGTAAATCCTTGACGCAATTTTTTTCCCAAAATTTAAAAGTCAAAATCCCTGGTGTGTACTATATACGAGGTTAAAAATGAAAAATATTTTCTAAGCAATGTCCGAGTCTCTATTTGCTGTCTGGCAATGTTTATTCAGATGCATTTTGTGATGCCGGGCACGAAAATACTTTAAGCTAAGCCTGAAAGCAATGAAGTCATAAAAGAATCATCCATAACTTGCAGTAAGCAACATTTCTTAAAATAAAAGTATTCAGAACACAGAATAACATGTAACAAAAACAATTTGCAGACATGTTTACATTCCCATATAACAGTTAAGAACATCACCATTATTGTATTAAGCATGCGCGGAAGTGTTAATTACGCACAAATTGTGCTTAATAGTTTAGCACTAAATAGTTCATCCTGCTGTTTCTATTGGCAGTTCGCATCATTACCTGGGATAAGGTGGTGAAGCACGACCTTCGAACATTAGGCCTCACTGAGGCAATGACCAGTGACTTGGACCTTTGGAAATATGCAGTACGTGAGAAGACCCGGCAAGGCATGTGAGAGCATAATCTGTGACTTCTGCCAGAAGTGTAGCCAGCTCACTAATTCGTATCTTTACTTCATTGGACACTAAAAACCCTGCTTGCGAAGACCTGTTGAGGCAAGTGAATTTGGAATTTGAAATCTGAAATTGAAATCGAAACGAATCTGACGACTGGCACCCATGCCAACTTCTCTTTCATTGGACACTAAATTCTGCTTGCGAAGACCTGTTGGGGCAAGTAAAATCGAAATTGAACCATACTCAATGACTGGTCACCGCGCCAGTGGAGCACTAACAGCACTGTCGAGCATGTTCATTGCCAGAGCAGCTGTCTGGCTTCCGTGCTAGTGGCCCGTAATTAGCACCATTAGAGCGTAATCGTCACCAGAGTTGCCTTCTAGCACTTGTGCTGGTGGCACGTTAGAAAATCATTCGAGTGAGGTCGTTGCCAGTGCCGCTGGACTGGCTCCCGTGCAGGTGGCACGTAAAAAACACCTTTTTAAGTGTGGCCGTTGCCAGTACCGTGTGACTGGCCCTTGTGCCGGTGGCATGTAAAAGCACCCACTACAATCTCGGAGTGGTTGGTGTTAGGAAGGGCATCCAGCTGTAGAAACTCTGCCAGATCAGATTGGAGCCTGGTGCAGCCTTCTGGCTTGCCAGTCCTCCGTCCAACCCATGCTAGCATGGAAAGCGGACGTTAAATGATGATGAGGATGATGATGATGATATACACACAAAAAAAGGTTTTGAAAAACTTGTTTAGTGAGGGGATTTATGTAGTGATGTAATCGTGAATTAAAATATGTAAAAAGATAAAAGTTGGTTATGCGTGCATATTAAGACGTGCTCTGTATTTTTCAATGAAAAAAGTTTATTTATTTAAACGTTCTTGTGAAGAAATTGTATCTTTGCACAGGCAGAAGGGGAATACTGTGAAATTTGGTTTGATGTTATCTGCACATTTTTCTATATGTTCACTGAGAGGAATTTGCCTGTATTGCGGGAAACGGATTTGCTCTTTATGTAGAGTGGTTCTCCGTCTCAAGGTCATACTTGTCTGTCCAATATAGTTATGTCCACAACCCGAGCAGGTTATTACATAAATTAGGTTCTCAGAGGCACAAGTGAAACTAGTTTTAATTGTGAACCTCTGTCCTTGTTTGAAAAGGAAATCTGAGCCTTCAAGTAAGTTGGGGCAGGTTCCACAGTTTGGGCATACACATTTTTTAACCGTTGGTTTTGTGGTTGTTTTGTAAAGCTTTGCATTTGATAGCAGTCTCTTTAGTGATTTGTGTTGCTTTTTGCATTTGATGAGTTTGTGTTTTCAGGATGTTGTTCATTTTTGGATCTCTAGTTAGTAAAGGGAGATTTTGCACAATAGTGTTGAATGCCTCACTGTTTCTGGGGTTGTGTGTTGATATAAATATTAGTGTTTTGAGATGAGTTGTGGTGTTATGTTTTGCTGTTCTTAGTGTTTGTAACGACTGATTTTTTTTTTGCACATTTAATTCCCTCGTCCATATGTGAGGGTGGATATTGTCTTTCAGTAAGCATTGTTTTGAGGTCTTGAAGACGAAGGTCCCAAGTAGTTCTATCAGACACTATAGTGCAAATCCTTTTTGCCAAATTGAAAGGGATATTTATTTTGATGTGTTTCGGGTGGCATGAGCTAAAGAGGAGATATTGTTTTGAATCAATTGGTTTACAATAGATGTCAGTTATAATTTGATTGTTGACTATTTTTATCATAATGTCTAAAAATGGGAGCTGTTCTTTATTAAATTCCATGGTAAATTGAATGTTACTATTTATATCATTTAGTGTTGATTTGAAATCAAAAAGTTTGTTGATGTTCTTCAGGGCCTTAGAGTCAACCTAGCTAAAGCCAAAGTCCTAATAAGTAGGAAGATAGACAAAACACAAACCACTTCAGGTAGATGGCCCTGCTCGATCTGTAGAAAAGGTGTAGGCAGAAACTCTCTAAGATGCACCCAGTGCAAGCTATGGACACATAAGAGGTGCAGCAATATCAAAGGAAGGTTAACTAGGAAGTTAGTTTTTGTATGTAGTAGATGTTCAGGAGCAATAAACACTGTGAATGTGCAGAAAACAACTTCTGCCACATTCCAGGGAGAAAAACTAGACATAGTTGATAGCTTCCGCTATCTAGGTGACCAAGTTAGTAGTGGGGGAGGGTACGCTGAAAGTGTAGCTGCTAGAATAAGAATAGCCTGGGCAAAGTTCAGAGAGCTCTTATCTCTGCTGGTGACAAAGGGTCTCTCTCTCAGGCAGACTACATGACGCATGTGTATGAACAGCCATACTGTTGAAGACATGCGTAGGCTCGCAAGGAATGAAGCCAGTATGCTCCGATGGATGTGTAATGTCAGTGTGCATACTAGACAGAGCGTAAGTACCTTGAGAGAAAAGTTGAACCTAAGAAGCATCAGTCGTGGTGTGCAAGAAAGACGATTGCACTGGTATGGTCATGTGGCGAAAATGGATGATGATAGCTGTGTGAAAAAGTGCCACTCCTTAGCAGTTAAGGGAACCTGTGGAAGTGGTAGGCCCAGGAAGACCTGGGATAAGGTGGTGAGGCACGACCTTCGAACATTGGGCCTCACTGAGGCGATGACTTCTGACCGAGACCTTTGGAAATACGCTGTGCATGAGAAGACCCGGCAAGCCAAATGAGACCTAAATCCAAGGTCTCCTCCAGGAGTGTAGCCAGCCCACTTATGTGTACCTTCCTCATTGGACACCATTTTGAGTGTGGCCATTGCCAATACCACCCAACTGGCCTTCGTGCCGGTGGCACGTAAAAGCACCCACTACACTCTCAGAGTGGTTGGCATTAGGAAGGGCATCCAGCTGTAGAAACTCTGCCAAATCAGATTGGAGCCTGGTGTAGCCATCTGGTTCACCAGTCCTCAGTCAAATCGTCCAACCCATGCTAGCATGGAAAGCGGACATTAAACGATGATGATGATGATAATATATATATATATATATATATATATACATAGTCAATTTAAACATGAATAAGCAAGAAAAAACACGAAAAACATGAAAAAACGAGAGGACATAGAATAAGTAGTGTTATTGGATGCTCAGGAAAGGAATGAAATGAAAGAGGATTTAATGTTTCAATTGGAGATCTTCGTCAGAAATATAGGATAAGTCCAAGGAAGGGAAGACAGAGAAAGAAAATCACCAACGATGCACACGCGCTCACATATTGGAATGACCAGAAAGGAAAGGGTAGAGAAAAAGTTCTTTTCAAAGACAGGAGAGTGCAAGAGAAGGAGGTGTGTGTGTGTGTGTGTGTAATGATAGCACGTGTGTGTGTGTGTGTGTGTGTGTAGCTGTGACTGTTTATGTATGTGTGTGGTTGGACATAGTATCATTAAGGTCATAGGAAGAATTTAAGGTAAGAATTTTGGTAGGAGTGGCTGCCTGTTGTGTGTCTACCTACACATGTGCTAGGAGAATGGTCAGTAGAAAGGTTGTGGTAGTTTAAAGTATGTGTGTGTGCATATATATATATATATATATATATATATATATATATATATATATGTATATGTATATGTAGTGTGTGTGTGTTTTGTTTCCAGTGTGCATGTGTGTGTGTATGTATGTATGTATGTATATGTGTACGTGTGGGATGTGTGCACATGAGGTTGTGTCTGGAGTAATTATACTTTACTGTGCGTGTGTGTGCTTGTGTGTGTGTGTACATGTATGTATAATTGTGTGCGTGTATGTATGAGTGTGTGCTGTGTGTGAGGTATGTGTGGGTTCATCTGCGTGTGCATGTATGTGTGTGTGTGTGAGTGTGTGTGCGTATGTACATGTGTATTTTGTGTGTGCGTATGTGTGTATGTGCATGAATGAGGGGTTGTGTAGGGGGTATAGGTGCGTTTTTTGTGCGTGTATGCATGTGTGTGTGTGTACGTGTGTATGTGTGTGTGTGTATGTGTGCGTTCATATGCGTGTGTGTATGTATCTATGTGTATACGTGTGTGTGTGTGCATGCGTGTATGTATATGTGTATGTGAGTTTGTGTATGCGTGGGTTGTGTGGGGGTTGTGTGTGGGGTTGCGTGTGGGGTTTGTGTAGGCGTATTTGTGTGTACCTGTATGTGCGTGTGTTTTTGCCCATGTGTATGTAACTGTGTGCGTGTCTGTATGTGCATTGTGTGTTGGAGGTATATGTGCGTACATGTACTTGTATGTGTATGTACATGTGTATACGTGTGTGTGTATGTGTGTGTGTATATGTGTGTGTGTGCGTGTGTATGTACTTGTGTACATGTACGTATGTGCGTGCGTGTGTATGTGCGTGAATGTGGAATTGTGTCGGGTCATGTGTGCATTTTGTTGTGTGTATACGTGTGTGCTTGAGTGTGTATGTGTATGTGTATGTGTGTGCATGTATACGTTTATGTTTGTGTGTGTGTGTGTGTGTGTATATAGGTATGTGTGTGTGTGTTCGTAGAGTTGTGTGGGTTAGGTATCTGTGCATTCCTCTGTGTGTGTGCGTTTGTGCACGTGTGTGTATGCGTGGGAGTGTGGGTGTGTATGTGCATGTATGTGTGTGTGTGTATATGTGCATGTATGTGTGTGGTGTGTGTGGGAGGTATATGTGCGTTCATGTGTGTATACGGGTGCGTGTGTTTTTTCGTGTGTGGATATGTACATATGTGTGTGTATGTGTATGTGTGTATAGAGAAAAAACAATTATAAATATAGCACAACAATAAATTATTAAAAAAAGGTTGAAAGTGGATAAAGAAGTTAAAAATGCAATATAAAGTGGCACAATTACAAGCAAAAAATACAAGCAAGAAATAAGATTGCTTAGTTGCAGGAAGTGTAGAGGCAGTCAATAGGAGGAGGTTGTGTTTAGTCCAAAGGGGATAGTTGTTCGTAGATTAAAGATATACTGCTGTTGAAGGCGGAGTCGTAAGTGTGTGGTTCTGTGGTGTAGAGCGAGACCAAAGATGGAGATGTTAGAGGGGGGAGTGGTTGGCGAAGCGGAAGTGACGGGCAACAGGGGTGTTCGAACGTAGCTGAACATCCCTTAAATGTTCGGTAAACCGGTTGGCCAGTCGGTGGCCCGTCTGACCTACATATAGTTTATCACAGAGGTTGCATCTAATGCAGTATATGAGGTTAGAAGAGGTGGGGGTGGGGGGAGAAGAGAAAGTGCTACGGACCACAAGATCGTGTAGGTTCCGGGCGCATTTAAAGGAGGACAAGGATGGGTTGGAGAAAATGGGGCGGGTGGTGGGATCATGCTGGAGACGACGGAAGGCCCGTAGAATCCTCCGACGAAGGGGTGGAGTGGAGGGGTGGAAAAGGAGGGGAAAGGGGGTGCAGTTAGGGGGTCGGTGAGGGGAAGGAGAAAGGGCGGTGGTGCGATCGATTCGACGAGAGTGGGCAAGGGCATTTTGGACAAGGGATTAGGGGTATCCTCGATGCCTGAACAGGTGGGCAAGGTATTGGGACTGGGTGTCAAAATCCTGGTCCCGGCTGCACAAGCGTCGGAGGAACTGGGAGTAGGGGATGGCCAGTTTGGTGTGAAAGGGATGGGAGGAAGAGAAGTTGAGGTAGAGGCAGGAATCTGTGGGTTTGAAGAAGGCGGAGGTGGTGAGAGAATGGGAGGGGTGGTCAATGATAAGAGAGATATCAAGGAAGTTAACAGAGGTGTTAGAGATAGTAGAAGTGAATTGGAGAGAAGGATGGAAGTTCGAGAGGAAAGAGAGGAAATGGTAGAGTTGTTCACAGGAGAGGGAGGTGGCTCCTATACAGTCATCTATGTAGTGACCGTATAGCTCTGGGGCCGGCCTGGAGAATTGGGAGAATGCTTGAGCCTCAATGTGGCCAACAAAGAGGTTGGCAAAATTGGGGCCCATTCTTGTTCCCATCGCGACCCCAGAAACTTGTTGGTAGGTTTCCCTACCAACATTATATATATATATATATATATATATATATATATATACACATCTATACATATATATCTATATACATATAAATATCTATATATACACATATATCTATATATACATATAATATATATATATACATATAATAGCTCATGTTAACTGTATTAATATTTTGAAATTTATAAAAAAAAAAAATTTTATATTATTGATAACATAATATATACGAGCACTCAATATAAATTCAGCATATCATATTCCTATTGAATATTTCTAATTAATGAATTTATTTATATCATCATCATCATCATCATCATCGTTTAACGTCCGCTTTCCATGCTAGCATGGGTTGGACGATTTGACTGAGGACTGGTGAAACCGGATGGCAACACCAGGCTCCAGTCTGATTTGGCAGAGTTTCTACAGCTGGATGCCCTTCCTAATGCCAACCACTCAGAGAGTGTAGTGGGTGCTTTTACGTGTCACCCGCACGAAAACGGCCACGCTCGAAATGGTGTCTTTTATGTGCCACCCGCACAAGCCAGTCCAGGGGCACTGGCAACGATCTCGCTCGAAAATCCTACAGGAGCCAGTCAGGCGGTACTGGCAACGGCCACGCTCAAAATGGTGCATCTCATGTGCCACCCGCACAAGAACCAGTCCAGGGGCACTGGCAACGATCTTACTTGGCCTGCCGGGTCTTCTCACGCACAGCACATTTCCAAAGGTCTCGGTCCGTAGTCATCGCCTCGGTGAGGCCCAATGTACGAAGGTCTTGCCTCACCACCTCAGCCCAGGTCTTCCTGGGCCTACTTCTTCCATGGGTTCCCTCAACTGTTAGGGTGTGGCACTTTTTCACGCAGCTATCCTCCTCCATTCTCACCACATGTCCATACCAGCGCAATCGTCTCTCTTGCACGCCACAACTGATGCTTCTAATGTTCAGCTTTTCTCTCAAGATACTTACACTCTGACGGGTATTCACATTGACATTACACATCCAACGGAGCATACTGGCTTCATTCCTTGTGAGCTTACGTATGTCCTCAGCAGTTACAGCCCATGTTTCACTGCCATGTAGCATGGTTGTTCGTACGCATGCGTCATACAGTCTGCCTTTTACTCTGAGTGAGAGTCCCTTTGTCGCCAGCAGGGGTAAGAGCTCTCTAAACTTTGCCCAGGCTATTCTTATTCTAGCAGCTACACTTTCAGCGCACACACCCCCACTACTAACTTGGTCGCCCAGATAGCAGAAGCTATCGACTACCTCTAGTTTTTCACCCTGGAATGAGATAGAAGTTGTTTCCTGTTTGTTTGCAGTCTTTATTGCACCTGAACATCTGTCACAAACAAAAACTAACTTGCTAGTTAACCTGCCTTTGATGTTGCTGCACCTCTTATGTGTCCATAGCTTGCACCGGGTACATCTTATAGAGTTACTACCTACTCCTTTTCTACATACTGAGCAGGGCCATCTACCTGAAGGGGTTTGTGTTTTATCTACCTTCCTACTTATTAGGATTTTGGTTTTAGCTAGGTTGACTCTAAGGCCCTTCAATTCTAGACCTTGCTTCCACACCTGAAACTTCTCCTCTAGTTCTGATAGTGACTCCGCAGTTTGGGCAAGGTCATCAGCATAGAGGAGGTCCCAGGGGCAACCTGTCTTGAACTCCTCTGTGATTGCCTGGAGGACTATGGTAAATAATAGGGGGCTGAGGACGGAACCTTGGTGGACCCCTACCTCTACCCGGAATTCATTGCTGTACTCATTTCCAACCCTCACCTTACTGGCAGCATCTCTGTACATGGCTCGCACAGCTCTCACTAACCATTCTTCTATCCCAAGTTTCCTCATTGACCACCAGATAAGGGATCGGGGGACCCTGTCAAAGGCTTTCTCCATGTCAACGAAAGCCAGGTACAGAGGTTTATCCTTAGCTAGGTATTTTTCCTGCAACTGTCTCACTAGAAATAAGGCATCAGTAGTGCTTTTACCTGGCACGAACCCAAACTGCATCTCATCTAAATTGATTCGCTCCCTAATTAGTTGGGCTATGACCCTCTCTGTAACTTTCAGGCTGAGATGACAGTAGCTAATCTATGATGAAGCACTAGTCTGATCTTAAGTACTCTGTCACTTACTCTAACGACCTCGATTACCTTATCCACCCATTTCTCCGCTAGAAGTATTCCTACGCCCCCGACCCCGTCAGTGTTCCCTGCCCAGAAAATCTTGTACCTGTGTTCTTTGCCTGTGAGGAACCTCGCAGAACCTCCTCTCCATCTTACTTCCTGGATGCAGCACATATCTACGCGTCTCCATTCAAGCATCTCAACAATTTCACCAGATCTACCTTTCAGCGTGCCGACGTTGAGAGTGCCAATCCTAACAGTATGGGTGTTGGGGGTGTGGGCCTGTAGCCTGGGAAGGGGGAAAGCAGTGTCGTGTACCTGAAAAGAAAACTTGCAATTGGAAGAATTCATAAGCAAAACAGTACCTACAACCTGCAAACATTTCTCAAACTTAATGCGCTACCCAAAGGTAGGGGAGAAGATAGCCAAGGCCACTAGGTGGGTTCCGGGAGACAGCCGAGGTTGACAGGATGACAGAGGAATGAACTTCCGGTGGAGGGGGTGGGAGGGTGGGTAGGTACCGCCAGCGAGTAGATAGGGCTCTTAATTGTAGATTTTATATATTTGAGAGACAACAATGCATAAATCGTAATTTTTAAAAGAGCAATGAATTCTAGGTGATTAGAATATAACGTAGCATGAATTTAGGAAGCTTAGAAAATGAATAAGCATGAATTTAAGACAACAACTGAATTCAATTGAATTTCATGGAGAGAAACAAGATAAATAATAGAGGGCAAACTAAAGCGCGAAGGTATTATGAGATGTTTGAGGCCGTAAATAAATAAAAAAAATAAATAAATAAAAAAAAAAATCTCTATCTTATCTGCATCTTGGAGATTTCGTCGTAGTATGTCAGCGAGATAATTTAGAATGGGTTTCTCATTTATATATAGCCAGAACCTGAAGACCTTAAGGAAAAACTACGAAAGAGAGAGAGAGGATGGAGGGGTAGACAGAGGCATGGCGGGAGAAAAGATCATCATCATCATCATATATATATATAAAGAGAGAGAGAGAGAGGGGGGACCAGTCAAGCAGCACATCACGCTGTAATTCTTGGGCTGAGAAATCAACACTTAAAAGCCATAATTTTAAGGAGCGATAAGAATTTTTGAATAAAGGAAAATGGGTAGGGGTGGGTAGGTACCGCCAGCGAGTAGATAGGGCTCTTAATTGTAGATTTTAAATATTTGAGAGACAACAATGCATAAATCGTAATTTTTAAAAGAGCAATGAATTCTAGGTGATTAGAATATAACGTAGCATGAATTTAGGAAGCTTAGAAAATGAATAAGCATGAATTTAAGACAACAACTGAATTCAATTGAATTTCATGGAGAGAAACAAGATAAAAAATTGAGGGCAAACTAAAGCGCGAAGGTATTATGAGATGTTTGAGGCCGTAAATAAAAAATAAAAAAATAAAAATAAAAAAATCTCTATCTTATCTGCATCTTGGAGATTTCGTCGTAGTATGTCAGCGAGATAATTTAGAATGGGTTTCTCATTTATATATAGCCAGAACCTGAAGACCTTAAGGAAAAACTACGAAAGAGAGAGAGAGGATGGAGGGGTAGACAGAGGCATGGCGGGAGAAAAGATCATCATCATCATCATATATATATATAAAGAGAGAGAGAGAACCAATATATATATATATATATACATATATACATATCTATATATATATACACACACATATATATATATAAATATATATATATATATATATATATATATATATATATATATATATATATATATATATCTATATCTATATATATATCTATATCTATATATATATCTATAGCTATATATATATCTATATCTATATATATATCTATATCTATATATATATCTATATTTATATATATATCTATATTTATATATATATCTATAGCTATATATATATCTATACATATATGTATATCAATATCTATATCACTATATCTATGTCTCTATATCTATATATATATATATATATATGCATACAGACTTGTCTACCCATGACCTGTTGGGTCACCAGGAATGTCTAAGTTTCCCAGCAACAGAGTTTTGTTTCCTTTGCAAGTTATTTTGCACACTTTCAACATATGTGACATCAAAATCACACATAAACACTCCTTTCCCCAGAAAGCTTTGGCTGCTATTTCTTGCACACCCTGCTATCACATAACAGGTATTTCGGGTCCTTTACTGCAAATAGTTTTTACGTGGTAACAGTGCATGCCAGAAATAGCCACCAAATCTTTGGAGGTGAGATACGTTGAATGCACTCGAAAAAACCCTATAGAAAAAAATTCTTTCACACCAAAGTTACAACGGGTCTTTTACAAAATATTTATCCTATTTTTAAAGTCATTTCCACTTGAAAATACTTTGTATATTTAAAATATTGTCTGTTTAAAGAAAGCTAAAATATAAATAAATACTGTACAAACATCTTACATTGTTGAAATGTAAGTTTAAAATATTTCTAAATGATTAAAATATTATATTTAACAAAAGAAAAAATAGGAAGATTTACAGTAAAAAACAAATCGTATTTTTTCATTGTCAAGTCTAATCGAAAAGTAAGAGCTTCTTCCCTTTCAGTGTTAAGTTATTTTCGGAATATTTTCCCATTATGCACCATTTTGAGTATTTATACACTGATAACCCCTAATGTCTCCACAACCACTTGTCTGATTTATGCGAAATTTGTTTCATTCCGTTAGTATTTACATTTCTGGGGGATCTTAATAGTATTTTCCAATTATGCGCCATTCTGGTGGAGGTAACACTGCAAGCAAGCAAACAAGCAAGATTCAAGCTCACTTTTAATGTATTACAGATATATATATGTATATATATAGATATATATATAAAATTAATACTAACAGCAGTTTGCTATGTTTCAGCAAAAAGGAGAATTATAATTGTCATTAAATGTGACTAGGGCGTTAAGAAAAACCTACATTGCTAGAAATAAGAGCTAAACTGTTGTAATGCTATAGTTAAAGCACACGAATGAAAACATACACTAACAGGGACTTTAACTGTCCAAAAAATGCTGATCAAGAATTCTTAATACATCAGTTTTGGCAATTTCCATTGTCCCATCAGTTACATTCATGTGTGTTAACTACAGCGTTAGAGTGCTTTAGCTCTTATTTTTAGCAATGTAGATGTTCCCTAATACTCTAGTCACATCTAGTGACAATTATAATTCTCCTTTTTGGTGAAACATTGCAAACTGCTGTTTATATTAATTTTATATATACACATTAGCAAATCGCTAAATCATCTAATAATTAGGATGACAAAAGCATAAATACTAATAGCAAAAGGCCAAACAATCATGCGGACTTAACTGATGAGGCAACAGAAATTGCCAAAACTAACATCAGTATTAAGAATACACACACATTCACATATAATATATATATATATATATATATATATATATATATATATATACACGCACACACATATATACAGGGTGCAATGGATAAATTGTTGCCATTTTATATTTTCAATTACATGCATGCGCATTGTTTTTGATGTTGTCGACTACACAGTATAGTAGGGTCAGTTGGGCACCATCCGTGAGAAAAACAGTACCATGATGCAATTCACTCCACCAGAAAGTTGGAAATGACATGCTATACTGCTTGGCATTCATGCTGGAAGATCCAATACAAACATTTCAGTGTTTGGGTGTCAATATGAGGACAGTGATAAAAATCAAACATCCACTCATCATTATGGTGTTTGGAGTGATCACTAGTGATGGTAATGTTATGCCTCCATTCATCTTCCCACATGGCCTCAGACTCAACACGGAGGCCTACATCAAGTCCCTGGAAGAAGTAGAGCTGCCCTGGGTGAAGATGGAGGCTGCTCGAAGACCCTATGTCTAGCAACAGAACTCTGCACCATGCCACACAAGTAAGAGAACCCAGTCATGGCTGTCAGACAATTTCTGTGACCACATCACCCTTAACATCAAGCCACCCAACTCCCCAGATTGCAACTCCCTTGATTATTATGTGTGGGGTGCAGTTGAGCAAGAGACCAACAAAACTCTTTGTAACACCAAAGATGAACTGAAGGCAAGGATTATGGCAGCATTCACCAATTTAAACAAGGAGGCTGTCCACAAAAGTTGCAGGAGGTTCCAAAGTCGTCTGGAGGCCATGGTTGAAGCCAATGGCGATTTTATTGAATAAATTTATGCTTTAGTATTTCAAGATATTTTAATATAATTGGTGGTGAATATATGTTAAAATGAGATATCAGTGTTATTTTCATTTATGCGTAATTTAAACAATTTATTCACCGCACCCTGTAAATACACACACATATATATACATGCACATATACACACATCCACACACACATATATACACACACATATACCACCCCCCTACACATAGACACACACACATGCACATATACACACGTGTGTGCGTATATATATGTTGGCCCCCTGTGGGCAATAAAAAATCATGTATATATACATACACACACACATATACATAGACAAACATGTATATGTATATATATTTGTGTGTGTGTGTGTGTGTGTGTGTGTATATATATATATATATATATATATATATATATATATATATATATATATATATACATATATATATATATATATATATATCTCTGTAATATAGTATGTGACAATTATTCAGTTGCCATAATAAAACTCCAAGTTTCGGATGTCGGGGCGGCAATCTGCTCCGGAATCTCATCAGTTATCAAGGCAATCAAAAAATGCTATGAAAATGACCGATAAATAAAGGGAAATTACCATGTAATTGACTGTCATTAAGACAAAAGAGCTATCAGAATGACCGTTAAATAAGGAGAAAAAACCGAAGGAGAGAAAGTAAAAAAGTAAAAATGCTCATAGAAAAAGCATATGCACACATGTACATACATACACATGCGTGCACGCACACCCACGTACATGTGCCGATATGCATATGCTCACTCACACTTGCGTGAAACACATACAAGCCCACCCACACGTACACTTATATATGCCCATATATATGCAACCATACATGTACACATACATATCCGTGTGCACACGTGCACATACCCATATGCACACAAATATATTCAAATACGTCTAAAATATGCTATTCTTATTCTAGCAGCTACACTCTCAAAGCATCCACCCCCACTGCAGACATCATCACCTAGGAGGCGGAAGCTATCAACTGCTTCTACTTTTTCCCCCTGGCATGTGATGCAATCTGTTTTCTGTACACCATCGGTGTTTATTGTCCCTGTGCATCTGCCACACACAAAAACTACCTTCCCAGTTATCCTTATTTTAATATTGCTGCACCTCTTATGTGTCCATAGCTTACACCGAGTACATTGTATGGAGTTTCTACCCACACCTTTTCTGAAGATCGAGCAGGGCCATCTACCTGAAGGCGTTTATGATTTGTCTGCCTTCCTACTTACTGGGACTTTGGTTTTTGCTAGGTTGACTAAGTCACTTCAATTTTCGACCTTGCTTCCACACCCTAAACTTAGTCTCTAGTTCTTGTGGTTACTCAGCTATTAGAGCAAGGTCATCAGCATAGAGGAGCTCCCAGAGGCAGCCTAGCCTGTCTTGAACTCCTCTGCTATTGCCTGGAGGACTATGATAAGAGGGGGCATATGACTGATCCTTGGTGAACTACTACTCCCCGCAATTCTTCACTATACTCATTGCCAACCCTCAACTTACAGACAGCTTCCCTGTAAAGGGCTTGTACAGATCTCACCAACCAATCAGCTATCCCTAGTTTCCACACTGATCACCAGATAAGGGATCGGGGACCCTGTCAAAGGCTTTCTCCAAGTCAACAAAAGCCAAGTACAGAGGTTTATCTTTATAGGTATTTCAGGAGAAATACCTAGCCGTTTACTAGAAATATAGCACCAATGATACTTCTACCTCGCACAAAATTGATGTGCATCTCATCAAGGCTAACTATCTCCCTAATTAGTTGGGCTATGACCTTCTCCGTAACTTTCTTCACCTGATCCAACAATTAGATACCCCTGTAGTTTCTATCTAAAGCATCATCTTTACCTCTGCAGCAGTTGACTATGGTGCTGCTATACTAGTCATTGGGTAGAACTCCTTCATGAACTATCTGATTTACAATGCAGGTGACTAGACCATAGCCCACACTGCCCGACATTTTAACCCTTTAGCATTCAAACCGGCCATATCCGGCTAAATTATTCTACTTGTTTTATGTTCAAACTAGCCAGATCTGGCCGCTCACACCTGCTCTACTATGTCACTCTAAAAAATAAATGTTCACATCATCAAAACCTCAAAGTTACAAGATAATGTTTAATTTATTCAAAACAAAGTAAATAAATAAGTATTATATTTGATAGAAAAATCTGAATGCAAAAGGGTTAAGCATCTCAGCAGGGATTCCTGATGGGCAAGGTGCTTTCCCTGTCTTCATATCCTTAATTGCTTTATCTACCCTCAGTTAGGTCAACATTTGGCAGACTCTCCTCCTCCCATTCATTCTCCATGTTCAGCAGTCTTTCATAATGGCATTTCCAAGCTTCTTTCATTGCAGAATCATTAAACGCAAGTGCACCATTATTCATGTAGACACATTTCTCTCTTCTGACATCAAGATTTTTTTCACACACTGTCTTACTATCCAAAATACTTCAGCTCTTTGCTCCTCACATTACTGAACATTGGCAAACTTCTTTTCTGATATTCCCTTGGCTATATACCTGTCTCCTAGCTTCCCTTCTGGCTATCTGATACAGTTTCCTGCTACTCCCACTCTTCCAGGCCTGTTTCTTTGCTCTATTGGCCCTGTCTACAGTATTGTTCCACCACCACATTACCCTAGGTCTGGAAGGGACTTTGCACCAGCCAAAGATTTGGTCTGTGGCACTCAGCAAGCTGTCTCGCAGGAATTCCCAGCTGCCTTCTATATCACAAGTCTGTAGTTCCTCCTCCCTCTCATCAAATTTCTCAATGAGGATGTCCTTAAATCTCTGAGCATTTGAGGGTTCTTAAGCTTCTAATTCCTTGTTTTTGAGATTGGTCTGCTTCTTGGTATCCTTCTGGCCTCAAGTCTAAAGTCACTAACTAGTCTATGCTGCGGGGTACATTATTCACTAGGGAAGGTCATTTTATTTAAGAGCAACCATGCATCCTGCTGTCTGGTGAGAATGAAATGAATCTGGCTAGCAGCGTCAACTGATTGATAGGTTATCAGGTGGCTGGTTGGTTTCCTGAAGTTGGTGTTGCAGATCAAAAGGTTACTTGCGTAACAGAACTCCAGGAGCCTAGTTCCCTTTTCATTTCAGGAGCCAATCCCATGGCCCCCATGAACACCATGAAAGATACGAGGTTGCTGTCCATCATGCCCATTAAAATCTTCAGCCACACAAAGATGAGATCATTGTCACTCGCCTTTGAGGTAGCCCACAGAAGAATATTATAAAAGTGATCCTTCTGTTCATTTGATAGGCCCACTTGTGGGGCATAGGCAGAGATAACTGTAGCTATACTAGTCTGCAAGACTAGCCTGAGTTTAAGCATTCTCTTGCACACCCTGACTACCTCTATGACCTTATCCACTCATTTCTCAGCAAGAAGTATGCCCACACCCCCTACTCCATCACTGTTACCTTCCTAGAAGAGTTTATACCTATGTGCTTTGCCTGTGCAGACTCTGGCTGAAGCTCCTCTACACCTTACTTCTTGTATGCAATGTACATCAACACGCCTTCGTTCAAGCATCTCGACAATCTTGCTTGACCTGCCTTTCAATGTTCCTACATTTACAGTGCCAACTCTGAAAACTGGTATGTGGGAGAAAACATAGGAAGGAGAGATGTTATTCAGTACCTGAAAAGAAGGTTTCTGTGATCGTTTGATGACAGACATGTCATAACAGTTGTTCTTGCTTTTAACCTACTATCATTCAAACATGTTGAAATTGTTACGGTTGTTGCCTCTACTGTTGGGTGGGAGGAAGGAAGCATTATATACGAAAGAGTTTGGGGCATTGTAAATATAGGCGCTATGAGCATTGTGGATATAAGCATTACTGGTGCTGCAGATATAAATATAAATAAAAATATAAAAATAAATATAGTAGAAATATAAATACGACAATGTTAAATTAAGTGGGCTGGTTTCTGGTTTTGTTAGTAGAGGGAGAGAGAAAGGAGGGGAGGTGGTGAGATTACCAATATAAGAGGAGACAAACAGTACAAGAGAGGGGAATTTCCAGTAAGAGCCAATGGGATGTCTGGTAAGAGAAATGAGATTTCTGGTATTGGGGGCAGGAGAGGGTGGAAGCAACAATGAACAAGAAGGAGTCATTTTAGAGTGCAGTACAAGAAAGAATTATTTTAGAGAACAGTACAAAATATGTGCGTGTGTATATATATATATATATATATATATATATATATATATATATATATATATATATATAGATATATATAGATATATGTAGCCAAGAAACAAGGAAAGGATTATTTTAGAGGGAGAGATTACAATTTGGAAGTTATTTGATACAAAAGTACAGCTTAGATGGATGAATGAATGAGGCAATTAAAAACAAGAGAAATTCTTAGCTGTGCATTCAAGTGCTATCAAACAGCTATGGGCAAGGTGGACCAACCAAAACTTCTTGAAATAATTCAAGTAGTTCTAGATTGGATAAGTTTAATAACCCTTCCTTCGCCATAGAACATAGTGTACAAAATAAATGATCAAATATTGATCAATCTAGAACTATCTGAATTATTTTATGAATTTTTAGTCGGTCCACTTTTTCCATTTTCAACCTGTGTATATTGAAGTAAAACTTCAAGTGGTTGGACATATTTGGCATCTCTTTCTAGAATATAGGCATGGTAGCTTCTGTGCCATTAATTATAACTGTATTCTCTACAACTATTAATCTCTGCATTTCAATTTTACCTAAAAGGTTATTTTTTATATGCTGGCCACTGATAAAATTTATTAATTTTAATGATTTTTATCCTTTAATTATGTTTAGATGTATCTCATCCACATAGGGACAGTTTATTTACTTCTGTACTATTCTGACCAAATACACACATATTGAGGTGGACTATGAAATTCCATGCATATGTATTTGTGAATATTTATATGTACTCATATTTTGTGCAGGTCTTTCTGTGGGTATGTATAAAATATTATCATTTATTTCACTCAGTATGTTCTACTGATGAAGGAAGAGTTATTAAACTTATCCAGAAATTGATCAATGTGAAACTATCTGAAATATTTTATGAATTTTTGGTCGATCCACTTTTCCCGCTTTCAAACTGTATATATTGAAGGGAAACATATAGGGGTTGGATATATTTGGTGTCTCTTAATGGCTTACAGGCATGATAGCTTCTGTGCCCTTAATTATAAGTGTATTGAATAGCCTTACATATCTCAATATATGAATTTTACCTACAGGTTTATTTTCATATGCTGATGGCCGATAAAATTCATTAATTTTAAGGATTTTATCCTTTGTTTAGATACGCGCGCGCGCGCGCGCACACACACACACACACACACACACACACACACACACACACACACACACACACACACACACACACACACACACACACACATATATATATATATATACATACATATATATATATATATATAAGTAAATAAATGGAGTTAAACGCAGATGTTATTAAAATTCTTGTACTTTTGACATATGTTTCAAAGACAACATTGGTTTTAATCCAAAGGAATAAATGGTGTAAAATAGTGTAATCTTCTCATCAGGAAAGAAAGAGAACCAATCTGAATAACAAGACATTATAACAATTTTGATGACTGATATATGATAAACAGAACACTATTAAATATTTTGAAATAACCATTAGTAGATCTGTATATAGTATATGCGCATATATGTCTATATATATATATTGCATATGCACACGGTAATAATGTGTTTATTATGGTAGTTTGACCTTAAAGTCCCTCTTAGAGTGAGGCATTCATGTATAGTAATGCCCTTCTATAAATATATTTTGGGGAATAAATGATGGATTTTTTCCCTTATGAGGTTTTTTCACGCTAGCTACTTGATAATTTCTTATAAAAGAATTTATCCTATTATTGAATTAATTAAATATATAACCAGAATATATTCAGTGCTGAATTTATTCTGAAAAAAACACAAGTACCGAGATGCAATTCGAAAAATCTTGCCACTTACATAGATATATAGGGATAAACAATCTTCTTTGTACTATGCTGAATACATGAGGTGTTCATCTGGTATGTTGATTTTTTTGTTTATTCTTATGTGTCTTGACCATACTATACTGATGAGTAGAAGTTGCATAATACTGTAATAACTACGAAATCATGATCTATAGTTTAGTCTGTTTTTAAGGGGCTAGCTTTGAGAGTTGCATTTCCTCACGTTCGGTAAAAATGTGTTTATTATGGTAGTTTGACCCTTAGAGTCCCACTTAGCATGAGGCATTCATGTATAGTAATGCCCTAATATAAATAAATATATTTTGGGGAATAAATGATGGATTTTTTCCCTTATGAAGTTTTTTTCACGCTAGCTACTTGATAAATTCTTATAAAAGAATTTATCCTATCATTGAATATAATATAATATATATATATATATATATATATATATATATATATATATATACACAATATATATATAATATGTATATGTTATATCATATAATATATATATATATATACAATATATATATAACAAGTATATATTATATCATATAATATATATATATATATACAATATATATATAACAAGTATATATTATATCATATAATATATATATATATATACAATATATATATAACAAGTATATATTATATCTCACACCCCAGGTCCTTTTGTCACACTCAAATCCAGTATGTGACACGCTAATTGTACATATAAGACAACTCAAAGTAGTTATATGTGCTACATATCGCCCTCCAGTTGCTCCAAATCATGCAGGCAAGTTTGAAGACTGCCTTACAAAAATAGAAGAAGTTCTAGACACATTAGAACAACACATAAGTGTACTCCTTATGGGAGACTTCAATCTGCTCAATGTCAGATGGCCCGAGGGCCTTTCTCTCCCAGGAATGACGCGATACGAACAAGGGCAGGTGAATTCCCTCCTGAACCTTGTCAACACTTTGTACATGGAACAAGTGGTACTCCAGCCAACCAGGGCAGGTAACATACTGGATCTCTGCTTCACAAATAATATGGATCTCATCCATAATGTGAAAGTGACACCGACGCTACTCTCGGATCACAACATGGTAGAGCTGACCATGTACGGACCAAAGGAAACCATGGACATGCAGCCTACAAGAAACTCTCAGAATCTTTCCAATTTGAACTTCAATAAGGCAAACTGGAAATAAATTGAGAAAGAGATCCTCAAACAAAACTGGCCTAAATGTCTCTCCTCACCGGACATCGACATGAAACTTAAACAATTCATGTCTGTAATGCAAGCCATACGCTACAAATGTGTCCCGGAGAGAAAGGCCACTGTACACAAGAACAAAATCCCCAGGGAGAGGAAAATTCTTATGAGACGGCATACAAAAGTTTCAAATCGCATAAACAAACAAATTGAAAGCAGTGAAAAGTCCCGCCTGACAATACAACTGCTGGAGATTGAAAAAAAATCTGCAACTCTCCGACGTAAAAGAAAGAGCAGACAAAGAAGCCTGGGCTATAGACAATATAAAATCTAACCCCAGAGCTTTCTACAAGTTTGCCAAAGAAACAGCTTCAGTGCACTGCAGGATAGGGCCACTCCTTGAAAAAGATGGTGCACTAACAGGAAACCCAAAGAGGATAAGTGAAATACTAAATGATCAATTCAAAAGTGTTTTCACTCCACCCCTAGGGCACTTTCAAGTCAGCAATCCAACTGACTTTTTTACCACTGCAGATATAAAAGCAGAGGCAATGATGATTGCTTACATCGATATAAAGGAAGACGATGTAATAAGGGCTATAGATGAATTGAACCCAAACTCAGCTACTGGCCCTGATGGATTCCCAGCAATCCTTCTAAAGGTATGCAAACGAGTCCTAGCAAGACCACTGCAGTCCCTCTTTCAGAGCTTCCTTGCATCTGGCAAACTCCCAAGAAAACTGAAGGAGGGGAAAATATGCCCTATTCATAAAGGAGGTAGCAGAGCGGAAGCCAAGAACTACAGACCTATCTCTCTCACCTCACATATCAGCAAGGTCATGGAACGAATAGTCAGAAGAAAACTAATCGCCTTCCTTGAGGAAAATGACTTGCTGCCTGACACCCAACATGGTTTCCGACCAGGAAGAAGCTGCCTGACTCAGCTCTTACAACACTATGACAGGGTGCTGAAACAGCTACTTAACCACTCAAATGTGGAAGTGATATATCTCGACTTTGCAAAGGCCTTTGATAAAGTCGATCATGGAATGATATGTCACAAACTGTGTGATCCCGGCATAGTTGGAAAATTGGGAGAATGGCTTCATGACTTTCTGAAGGATAGAAGTCAGGTGGTAGTAGCCAATGGGGCCACCTCCAATGATACACAAATAGTGAGCGGTGTTCCGCAAGGCACTGTTTTGGGACCACTACTGTTCATAATGGCCCTCTCAGACATGCCCTCAGCCACACAGAAAGCCACGGTCACAAGGTATGCAGATGACACAAAAGTCTCACAGGTAATACAGAACCCTGAAGACACTATGCACCAGCAATGTGAGCTGGATGAAATATACAAGTGAGCTGAAAAGAATAACATGCAGTTTAATGCTGAAAAGTTTCAAGCCTTATGCTATCAGCATGCAAGACTAAATGCAGAACCCATTAAATACACTGGACCTGGAGGGACTGCAATCCCAGAGGCAGAGACAGTGCGAGACCTGGGCATCTACATGAGTAATAATGCATCCTTTCATGTTCATGTTGCTAAATTGTCAATGAAATGCAGGCGACTGACCAAGCTGTATAAATCCAAGAAAATCTTCAGCTACCTCTTTGGTTCCCCCATTCTTGATCCTAATACAACATATACAGACTGATAACTGCTCCATTCCGAATGCAGCACAAATTTCATCAGCCATGATGCTGAAATAGTCAGCCTTCATGACTTCATTAATGATTTGCCTCCTGATAACCTTTGCAAGACATTCAATCAGTTGATTCTGGATAACAGGAGATAAATATGTGGCATTCTTTGGTGCATTTTCCAGAAAGGTTGCAAATTGAGGATTATCTTTTGCTTTCCACTTAATGTTGAAATTACTGTCTTCCTCCTCCTTCTCATGCGACCAGCTTCCTCTAAGTGAAATTCCTCTTTTTGCAAGTGATTACATCAAGAATGCATAAAAGAGCTAATCTGTTCTTTTCAACTTGCTGAGCATATGCTTTAGATGTTCTGTGATTGATTTCTTTTCTTCTTGGCATATCATTAAAAATTCATGAGCCATTTACATTGCTCCTTGATGGGTTCTGACTTTTCAAGCGTCGTAGCTTTGTAATATATTATATTAATATACGGATATTAATGAAAATTAATGGTAAAACAAGGTACAGGATATTTAGTTGTGAATAATAATAATAATAATAATAATAATGATATACAAGCTTACAAGGAGAAGATCGGAAATATTTAGTTAAAGTTACTAATGGTACAAGCACAGCCAATGTAGCATTACTAGGATGAATTTACTTAACCAACTATAGAAGAGGAAAATGAAGGGCAAGTGGCGATGGAGGCATTAATAGATATTGTTTTAAGATTATATTAAAAATATTAAAATTAAAATTAATAACATTCTGATTTGAAGCGAAGAATGTAAACATGACAAATGAAACATCATTGCCTTG